>NC_057712.1:45279328-45391443 GCF_004010195.1 Chiloscyllium plagiosum
TGGCCTGGATGTGGGGAGCAGGTCAACCAGGGGTGGGACTGGATGTGGGGAATGTGTGTCGGTTGGAGGGTGGGGAGCGGACGGTCAGGACGGGTCGGCCAGGTGGTGCAGGTTGGCCAGTGGCGCGGGGGTGGATGGGGAAGGCGTGTCTGGTGGGGGTAGGCGGGGCGGATGGAGTTCAGGGGCACAGACGGGGGAGGACGGTGGGTGAGGGTGGGCAGGGGGAGTGGGGTGGGCGCGGGTGGGGTTAGGGCAGGCAGGGGGTTGGGGCGGGCGAGAGTGAGCGGGCTGGGCGCGGACAGGGTGGGTGGACCGGGTTTGGGGGCAGGGTCTCGCGCACAGTGTGCTGCTGACTAGTCTCCTGAATTGGGAGCAAACTTAACAGAAAACTCCGAGCCCCAGAGGAAATCAATTAACCGAATAATCGATTATCCGAGCAAAAGAGTGCCTGCTCACCTCATTCAGATAATTGAGGTTCCTCTGTACATTTGTTTCGGATATCTGGTCAGCATGGATAAGTTGGACTGAAGGATCTATTTCCATGCTGTATATCTGTATGACTGTGTAACTCTATGACTCTAAAGGCAGATAAGTCCCTGTGGTCTAATGGCTTGCACCCTAGGTATTAAAGGAGGAGACAGCAGAGATATTGGATGCGTTAGTTATGATTTTCCAAAATTCCCTGGATTCTGGAAAGGTGCCAGTGGATTTGAAACTGACAAGTGTGACAACCTTATTAAAAAAATCACAATTGACCTCTGTAGTGGGAAAATCAGTCATAAAGGAGGAGATAACTGAACACTTGAAAAAACAAAGCTCAACTCACCACTGTCAGTATGGTTTCATGAAGGGCAAATTGTGCTTGACAAACCTAACATACAACATAGAACATTACAGCACAGCACGGGCTCTTCGGCCCTTGATGTTGTGCCACCCTGTGAAACCAATCTGAAGCACAGCTAACCTACACTATTCCATTCTCGTCCATATGCCTGTCCAATGATCATTTCAATGCTTGTAAAGTTGGTGAGTCTACAACTGTTGAAGGCAGTGCGCTTCATGTCCCTACTACTCTCTGAGTAAAGAAATTACTTCTGACATCTGTCTTATATCTATCACCCCTCAATTTGAAGCTATGCCCTCTCATGCTATTCATCACCATTCTAGGAAAAAGGCTCTCACTATCCACCCTATCTAACCTTCTGATTATCTTAAATGTCTCAATTAAGTCACCTCTCAACCTTCTTCTCTCTAATGAAAACAGCCTCAAGTCCTTCAAACATTCCTTGTAAGACCTTCCCTCCAGACCAGGCAACATCTTTGTAGATCTCCTCTGGATCCTTTCCAAAGCTTCCACATCCTTCTTATAATGCGTTGACCAGAACTGCACGCAATACTCGAACTGTGGCTGCCCCAGAGTTTTGTGCAGCTGTGGCATAACCTCATGGTTCCGAAACTCGATCTCTCTATCAATAAAAGCTAACACACCATATGCCTTCTTAACAGTCCTATCAACCTGGGTGGCAACTTTGAGGGATTTATGTATATGGACACGAGATCTCTCTGCTCATCTACACAACCACGAATCTTACCATTTGCCCAGTACTTTGCATTCCTGTTACTTTTTCCAAAGTGAATCACTTCACACTTTTCTGCATTAGACTCCATTTGCCACCTCTCAGCCCAGCTCTGCAGTGTGCCAGAGCCACACACATACAGAGCCACACACACACACACACATACACACACACACACACACACACACACACACTTATCTATATCCCTCTGTAACCTATATCCTTCGACACTATCCACAACTGTACCAACCTTGGTGTCATTTGCAAATTCACTAACCCATCCTTCTACACCCTTACCTAGGTTGTTTATAAAAGTGACAAATAGCAGTGGACACAAAACAGATCCTTGTGGTACACCACATGTGATTGGCTCCAGGATGAACATTTCCCATCAACTACCAACCTCTATCTTTTCTCAGCTGGCCAATTTCTGATCTGCACCACTAAATCACCTTCAATCCCATGCCTCCGTATTTTGTGTAGTAGCCTACCATGGGGAACCTTATCAAACATCTTACTGAAATCCATATACACAATATCAACTGCTTTACCCTCCTCCACCTGTTTGGTCACCTTCTCGAAGAACTCAATAATGTTTGCGAGGCACGACCTGCCCTTCACAAAACCGTGTTGACTATCCTTAATTGACTTATTCCTTTCTAGATGATTATAAATCCACCTCTTATAACCTTTTCCAACACTCTATCCACAAACGAAGTAAGAGTCAATAATTGCCAGGGTTGTGTCTACTCCCCTTCTTGAACAAGGGAACAACATTTGCTATCCTCCAGTCTTCTGACACTGTTCCTGTTAACAATGATGACATAAAGATCAAAGCAAAAGGCTCTGCAATCTCTTCCCTGGCTTCCCGGAGATTACGAGGATAAATCCCATCTGGCCCAGGGATTTACCTATTTTCACACTTCCCAGAAATTCTAACACCTCCTCCTTGTGAACCTCAATCCCATCTAGTCTAGTGGCCTGTTTCTCAGTATTCTCCTCGACAACATTAGTCTTTTCCAGTGTGAATACTGACAAAAAATATTCATTTTGTGCTTCCCCTATCTCCTCTGACTCCATGCACAACTTCCCACTACTGTCCTTTATTGGACCTAATCTTACTCTAGTCATTCATTTATTCCTTATATACCTATTGAAAGCTATAGGGTTTTCCTGATCCTATCCGCTAACAACTTCTCATGTCCTCTCCTTGCTTGTCTCAGCTCTCTCTTTCGGTTTTTCCTGGTTACCTTGTAACTCTCAATCGCCCTAACTGAGCCTTCACATCTTATCCAAACATAAGCCTTCTTCTTCTTCTTGACAAGAGATTCAACTTCCTTCATAAACCGTGGCTCTTGTGCTAGACAATTTCCTTCCTGTCAGACCGGTACAAACTCATCAAGGACACAGTTTCCTTCCCCATCCGATGCATCCTAAATCTTGTCTAATCGCGTTGTAATTACCTTTCCCCCAGCTGAAGCTCTTGCCCTCTGGTGTATACCTACCCCTTTCCATTGCTGAAATAAACAACCAAATTGTGGTCACTATCACCAAAGTGCTCACCTACCTCCAAATCGAACACCTAGCCGGGTTCATTACCCAGTACCAAATCTATTGTGGCCTCGCCCCTTGTTGGACTGTCTACATATGGTGTCAGAAAACCCTCTTTCACACAATGGACAAAAAACTGACCTATCTAAAGTACTTGAACTATAATATTCCCAGTCAATATTTGGGAAGTTGAAGTCCCTCCTACCCTGTCACTCTCGCTCTTATTGAAAATCATCTTTGCTATCCTTTCCATTACATCTCTGGAACTATTTGGAGGCCTATAGAAAACTCCCAATAGGACGACTGCTCCTTTCCTGCTACTCATCTGAGCCCATACTACCTCATTTGGCAAGTCCTCAAACATCCTTTCTGCAGGTGTAATACTCTCCTTGTCTAACAATGCCATTCCCCCGCCTCTTTTACTGTTTTCAATGTTCTAACTGAAGCATCTAAATCCTGGAATCTGCAACAACCATTCTTGACCCTGCTCTACCCATGTCTCTGAAATGGCCAAAACATCGAAATCCCAGATACCAACCCATGCTGCAAGTTCACCCACCTTATTCTGGATGCTCCTGGCGTTCAAATAGACATACTTCAGGCCAACCTTTTGCTTGTTGGTGCTCTCTTGTGACCCTGAAACCTTATTTCGGACCTTCCTATTCTCAACCTCCTCTATACAATTTAAGTTGGCATTTCCATGCTGAATTAGTTTAAGCCCACCCGAACAGTGTAAGCAAAATCCTCCCGCAGGATATTGGTATGCTTCTGGTTCAGGTGAAGACCATCCTGTTTGTAGAGGTCCCACCTACCCCAGAAAGAGCCCCAGTTATCCAGGAATCCAAAACCCTCCCGTGTCGCCGTGTATTCATGTCCTCTCTCTCCCTATCCCTCACCTCATTAGCACGTGGTATGGATAATAAACCAGAGATAACAACTCTGTTTGCCCTAGCTCTTAGATTCCACCCTAGCTCCCTGAATTTCAGCCTTAAATCCCCATCTCTCTTCCTACCTATATCATTGTTGTCTATGTGGACCACGACCTGGGGCTGCTCCCCTTCCAACTTGCTGGAGATCTTTGAGGATGTAACCATCAAGGTCGATAATGGGGATCCAGTGGAGGGGCATATCTGGACTTTCAGAAGGCATTTGACAAGGTGCTGCATAAAAGACTGTCCAGAATGTTAAAACCCAAGGAGTTAAGTCTTGATAATTGGTTGCGATAGAGAATTGGCTGACTGTCAGAAAGCACATTTGTGATAAATTGGTCTTTCTCTGGATGATGAGGGTTCATTTCTCAGACTTCAACTATTTACAGTCTATAAAAGCAGGGATCTATCTACAAGCAGGGATAGAGTGTAACATATCAATGTTTGGTGGATGATACTAAAATATGTGGGAAAGCGGGCAGTGATGATGAGGTAAAGAGTTTACAGATAAATATTGCCAGACTAAGAGAAGTAGCTAGCATCTGGCAATAGAATTTAATGTGAATAAATGCAAGATTGCCCATTTTGGCCAGAAATTATTATTTAGATGGAATCAGATTCGAAGTGTGTCAGTGCAGGGGGATCTGGGCATCTTTGCGCTTGAATTGTAGAAAGGGGACATGCAGATGCAACATATAATAAGAAAGGCAAATGGAATTTATTGGATTATAAAAGTAAAGAAGTGCTGTTACAATTACAAAAGGTAGCAAGGCCACACCTGGAATAGTGTCCAGTTTTGGTTTCCTTACTTGAGGAAGGATGGCACTGGAGGCAGTTCTGAAGAAGTTTGCCAGGTTTATTCAAGGGTTCAATGGGCTGTCATACGAGGAGCCATTGAATAGCTTGGACGTATACTTGCTGGAGTTCAGAAGAATGAGGGGAGGATGTAATTGATGTATATAAAATTCTAAAGGGGTCATAGAACTGATGTTCCTCCTTGTGGGACAGTCTCAAACAAGAGATCTTTGATATAGACTGAGATGAGGTAGGTTCAAAATTGAGATGAGGAGAAACTACTCTCAGAGAATTGTGAATCTGTGGAACTCATCACTGCCTCAGAGTGCAGTGGAGGCAGAATCAGTCAATAGATTCAATAAAGAAACAGATATGTTTCTTAAGAAAAGCAGATAAAGGGCTATGGGAAGCAGGCAGGAAAGTGGAGTTGAGACCGGGATAAAATCAGCCATGATCCTCTTAATTGGAGGAGTGAGCTTGAAAAGCTCAATCGCCTACTGCCGCTTCTAGTTTAGATTAGATTACTTACGGTATGGAAACAGGCCCTTTGACCCAACAAGTTCACACCAACCCTCCAAAGAGCAACCCACCCAGATCCATTCCCCTACATTTAACACTACAGGCAATTTAGCATGGCCAATTC
Organism: Chiloscyllium plagiosum; assembly: GCF_004010195.1. Taxonomy (NCBI): domain Eukaryota; kingdom Metazoa; phylum Chordata; class Chondrichthyes; order Orectolobiformes; family Hemiscylliidae; genus Chiloscyllium; species Chiloscyllium plagiosum. The sequence continues at coordinate 45,284,824 of NC_057712.1, forward strand.
ACCTAACTTGCACATTTTTGGACTGTGGGAGGAAACCGGAGCACCCAGAAGAAACCCAGGCAGACACAGGGAAAATGTGCAAACTCCACATAGACAGTTGCCTGAGGTGGGAATTGAACCCAGGTCTCTGGCACTGTGAGGCAGCAGTGCTAACCACTGTGCCACCATGCTGCTCGTTCCTCTATTCCTAAACCTAACATACTGTGGTATGAAAAAAAAATTACTGGATGAAAGCTTAAAGGGATCTGAGAAGCATGGGTTATGGTCAAATTAGATATGGAACGTGGGAAAAGTAGATAAGTTGTCTGTCGAAACCAATCTCGATGTTGGAAGTATCTCATCTTTGGTGCTTCTGTTGAGTGGTGAGGCAGCAGCAAGTTGTCAGTTGACAGGGATGTAGTAGCATAATCCAATGTCATCTGAAGTGAGATTACTGAACCATCTTGGAGTGCAGTGCTCTTCACAGTTGGAATAAGCAATGGGGCAATGTGATAGGTGCTGAGGAACTAGGGGAATGTGAGCAGTCATCTGAGGAAGAGAATAAAGACACTGGGGAGGCACACACTCTCCTTGCTCATGACAGAGCTCAATTGCAATGGGTGCTACGAGGCACATCGGTGGCCTTTTCTAATGGATGAGGTATCGTTGCAGATGACCATCATGGACTATGAATTATTTATTAGACACAATGCCAGGATTTGGTTTGGACTGTGATCTGAACTGCAATTTTGATTGGTTTTGTTGGTATTTGCTGACTGTCAATAAAAGTTCATACTTTGGAAATATCTGATTGCTTGTAATATTCCCCTGCTGAACAATGTCAAGCTGTGGGTCCTTAACCAGCATTGGGACAGAGTAGTGCTGAATTTGAGTGGGTGTTTAGATGGAGTGCAGCTCAGGACAGGTAATCTCTGTGGCTAAGTGGTTAAACAATGACGAGGGAGAAGATGGGGCTGTTTGTGTGTGCCATGGTGTTGCCAGTCAGGGGCAGTGCCAGATTGCCAACCCTTGTTCAAGTGCACAGTGGTCTTTCAAAAATAGTCCAGATGCCAGGAATGCTGACCTTCTGACAGATATCCAAAGTGGAGTTGTGAAGTAGGGTCATTGGACCCACATGTTAACACTGATTTCTCTCAACAGTTGTTGCCAGACCTTCTGAGATTTTCCATCAAATTTCTGTTTTTGTTTTTGATTTCCAGTATTGGTAGCTCTTTCATTACTCCCCCCACCGCACCACCACCACCAGAGTGGAATGTTGTTCTGGTATAACTTGTCGTTGCCAAGGATTAAATCATTGCTCTGTCTGTTGTGATTTTCCAATGCATATAAAAGTAGAGCATACAACAGTATCCTGAATATCTGAGCCAATATTTATTCCTCAAAGCAAAAAATCCTCTTCCTCTCCTTCCACTTAGGTAATCCCTCATGTTCCACTCCTTCTATGTGCACAGGGGTGACTACACACTATCTGCAGACTCTGCTATATTTGGAGCAAGTGGTGCTTAAAGGGTCAGGTAGATGAGTTGCTCAGAAGTTTACGTGCTCCCTCCAATGCCTAAGATCTATCTCTGCATGATCCCAATGGCATTTCTTGATGTATTTGGTGCCTTCCCAATTGAACTTTCTCCATTTTGGTTGGTCACAAATAAATCTTACCAAATGGAAGGCCCTCTGACACGGCTACCTGTCGCAGATTGACAGACAAATTAGGTGCCACATTTTTCCATAGCAGTGATCACACTTAGCTGTAAAGTGCTTTGGGATGTCTTGGCATGACAAGAAAAAACAGTGTAAAATTTTAATACCTCTTCTTTTCTTAACAGAAAGAAAAAAATATTCTTCAGAAAATCATGAGAGAAGTTTCTCAAGTCAAAGGTTCTGGGTAACTCAGCAAGTGAGACTGCTGCTGGAGCAAGATTGCGCTGCAGCAAAGGGAATTCAAAACGAATGTCTTGGCATGACAAGAAAAAACAGTGTAAAATTTTAATACCTCTTCTTTTCTTAACAGAAAGAAAAAATATTCTTCAGAAAATCATGAGAGAAGTTTCTCAAGTCAAAGGTTCTGGGTAACTCAGCAAGTGAGACTGCTGCTGGAGCAAGATTGCGCTGCAGCAAAGGGAATTCAAAACGATGGAACATATCTTGGAAAAAGTTTCAATGTGAAAACAGGATCAAAGAGAATAGACTGTTTGATCGACAGTAGAGAGAAGCTCAAGATAAGGAAGAAATCAAAGAGAGAGGAGAGCTCAGCTCAAAAAAGGAGGAGTTAAAAGGTGGCAGTAGAAACCTTGGTAAACAAAAATAAAAGCTTTAAAATGATTCAACACATCTGTCTGAAGTGCTGATCAAGTGTCACATCATGAAACTCTCCAGGACTGAATCAGCTTTCAGGAGTTTTGGAACAAATACAGAAAAAGATCTGATCAGCATCTGAAAGAGGAAGTGCATGAAAGTATTTCATGCTGACGACTGTTGCTGCTACACCTCCCCACCCCCACCCAGAAGTAACATTATGAGGTAGCTTGACATTATAGAAACCACACCATTTTCATCTTGGAACTAGAAACTTGGATGTTTCTTCGGCAAGCAACCCAAACCAAGTTGTTAGTTTCACATGTGGGCGCTAACATGAAGATCGAATCTAAATTCCAAAAAATAATACTAATAAGTATTACATCTTTCAAACAAATAAAGACAAGAGAGAATGAAAAAGATAATGACATGTTAATATATTTTATTAAATTTTGACTTCAGAGTAGAAGCAGATAAGAATTGGTTACTCATGTGAATGGTTAATTTTTGAAAAGAAACAAGATCAGGGAGTTCTTCCAGAATAGTGATTAAATCCAACACTTTGTCAGAAAGCAGATAACTGCAGAACCCTGTGGTTTTATTTGAGAGTTAATTATACTGCTGTGTTTAAGACAGGTAGGGCAAATATGCTATACCATTAGCTTTTCCTTTCAGTTCAAAGAAAAGTCAATTTGAGAATTTAAAAAAAAATCAGTTCAGAATCAAGTTTAGCTTCTCTCAGAAGAGCAATCCAAAACTATCTCCACAGAATATTTTAGTTTGTGGAACTTCCAAACCAGAAAAAAACTTGGTTAGAAATTCACAACCTAATACAACTGAGCAAATTTAGGCTCCCACCTTTGTGAAGCTTTGTTGGAAACTTGGAAGTGGCTCATTGAATTATCCCCATAGTCCATGACAAGGAAACTGCATTTTGTCAGTTATACAGAACCTTGACGAGTCGAGATAATTTCTCTGGAATTGAATCTTTGATGGTTAGTGTTAAGAAACAGGTTGAACTTTGTTTTGGAATGTGGTTTTAGATCTTGCTAAATGTTACAGAGGGGGAAGATAACATATTTAACTTATTGCTTTTCCCCTCTTCAATCCATAGGAGTAAAGTGTTATTTGCTTTACTCCTCTCCCTTTTGCTCTTCTTACTGAGGTAGGCCGAAGGCTGTTCACAATGCATTTCCTATTTTCTAAATAAATTTTTAAAGTAACCAATACAAATCCCTTACAATTAAATCAAAAGGTCAAGTTTATTTTAGCCTGTAACTAATTGCTAATGTACAATAAATTTTTTCAATATGTAAGCCTCGCTCCCCCACCACCAGCAAAATCTGCAGTTTGGGAAGTCTACTTGTACAAGAATCTGATAAACCTACCTGTACAAGACAGTATTACCTATTCAACAACAGATGCCATCACAGCGAATGGATTTGATTTTAAGTGCTAACCCCACTTCAACTGAATGACGAATTTAAGCAACTAAACCCAATGATCTAGCATGAAAACTTATTGGCATTTAAAAAGTAAGTGTTCCTTTGTATTTTCTGCACTTGTTATAATTCTGATGTTTGTAGTTTCTTGTTAATTGCTTTATTTCTGTTCCGAAGGAACTTTCTATAATAACATAATTAAAACATAGCGAACTGGCTTAAAGAAAAGCTTGACTGCAGGTCTACTTTCAATTGAATCATTACAAACTAATATAATTTATGTAGCCTCTTTTAATCCATAGTTTATTGACCAGGTGCTGGACTTGCCTGGTGGCTGTGAAGTCCAAAAAGAGCAAGAGAGTCATCGAGTCATAGAGATGTACATCATGGAAACAGACCCTTTGGTCCAACCTGTCCATGCTGACCAGATATCCTAACATAATCTACTCTCATTTGCCAGCACTTGGCCCATATCCCTCTAAACCCTTCCTATTCATATACCCATCCAGATGCCTTTTAATTGTTGAAATTGTACCAGCCTCCATCACTTCCCACCAGACGTAGTCGACGATGATATTGGAACCAATTAAAAGCTACATAGATATGAAACTGAGGGAGAAAGCTTGTCATTACTTTATTATAGAGTATGCCTCATTCCATGTTGATTTGAGGGATGGTGTGCAACTGGAAAAAGGGCATTGGAGGAAGGAGGGGCAAAAATAGATTTATCAATGACCATAGAGCTAGCAGTGTGGGAAGGGTTGCTATGGTTCACTGTGTCTGTAATTGGAGAGATTTTCTTATTCAGCCTTTCTTTCCATCTAGTTACAAATATCTAATTTCATAATTCAAATGTCTTGCAGTTCAAGGTTTTAGGAATATAATTGAATGTAGATAAACTGAAACACTTTAGAAAATGGTAGATAGACTAGAGGTTGATAGTACTGTGGTTAATGTGCTTTCTCGGTAAGGTCAGGGGTAGAAGTGGAAATAGTTTGAACAATGGATGATTTATATCTGAGCTTTTGGTAGAGACAGGGTATCTTCAAGTATTTCAGTGAGAAATTTTTTATTTTTGATGAAGTTCTTAGTTGAAAAGAAGCTACCAGTTCCTTTGTGAAACGGGGTTCTTTTTAAATGGGGACCACCTATCGCAATTCCAACGCCGCTCCCCCAAGTCCCTCCTCCCTACCTTTTATCTTAGCCTGCTGGACACACTTTCCTCATTCCTGAAGAAGGGCTTATGCCCGAAACGTCGATTCTCCTGTTCCTTAGATACTGCCTGACCTGCTGCGCTTTTCCAGCAACACATTTTCAGCTCCATCACTTCCTCTGGCAGCTCAGTCCATACACACACCACCCTCTGCATGAAAAGGTTGCCCCATAGGTCCCTTTTATATCTTTCCACTCTCACCCTAAACCTATGTCCTCTAGTTCTGGAATCCCCCACCCCAGGGCAAAGACTTTGTCTATTGACCTTATCCATGCCCCTCATGATTTTATAAATCTCTATGAGGTCACCCCCTTAGACTCCGACGCTCCAGGGTAAACAGCCCCGGCCTATTCAGCCTCTCCCTTTAGCTCAAGTCCTCCAACCCTGGCAGTATCATTGTAAATCTTTTCTGAACGCTTTCAAGTTTCACAGCATCCTTCCATTAGGAAGAAGACCAGAATTGCATACAATATTTCAAAAGTGGCCTAACCAATGTTCTGTACAGCTGCAGCATGACCTCCCAACCCCTATACTCAATGCTCTGACCAATAAAGGAAAGCATACCAAACACTTTCTTCACTATCCTGTCTACCTGCAACTCTACTTTCAAGGAGCTATGAACTTGCACTCCAAGATCTCTTTGTTCAGCAACACTCCACTGCACCTTACTATTATGAGGGAGATGAATGAGTTGTAGTGAGGGTCAGCACAATTCAGGCAAAGGGTGAGATTGTAAAGGTGTCACCAAAGTGGTCAGAATTGAACCTGCATTGTGGGTGTAACCTTTACAGCACAAATCATCCAGCCAGTCAGCTGACCCTGTGACTTACCATTATTTCTAATTAAAATTTGCCAATGTAAAATTTCAAGATTGTTCCTCTCCAACATCTTTCACACTCATTTCAGCATCACACAACTCAGACTCGGATGTTTAGAAGGAGTCTACTTAAGTGATCAAGTTAGAAACAACAAGCATGTGAAATTTACAGCACAGAAACCAACCATTCTGCCTAATTGGGCTCTACCAGCATTTAGACTCCACACAGATCTTTCCCTCTTATGTCCATGTTGTGCTCATTTGCACATGAACACCTGAAGGGAATGATGGCATGAATGCCCAATCTCTGGTTAAAGTCAGCAGCACTAACTCCTTTAATTGGGATCAAATCAGGCCATCGATAGAAATGTATAGCTCTTGCAGCTTTAGGGGCTGAGGTGGCAGAGGGTAAGGAAACTCATTGCCTGGTTAACCTGTGACAGGGTGTAATTGCTTAGTGTGAGTACATCTATCCGCCAAAGTCTATTTTTGATTGATAGGAAAATTAAAATGTCAACTGGAACTGTTTGTAAGGTAACAGGATGATGAAAGCCTGCCAGAGTAGAGTGTAAGTGTCTTACTTACCTCTTGCAGACAGCAAGATAATTGCTGCATATCAGTGCATTATGTGCTCTGATGCCTCGGTTCACCTTCATTAGAGACAACAGCTCAAACTTATTGCAGTCATCCTCAATGGAGAAATCACTCCTGACATTGCAGTCCCTGATGTCCAGGATATAATTATTCAACTTATGCCAATCAAACATATGGCATGCCAGATCAAACCTCCTCTGAACACCAGGCATCTCTCAAGGAGCAAGAACACAAATGACAGCCCCCTAAAAATGTCAGTTATAATCAGAATCATATATTCATGCCAAGAGATGCTGCACACAACCAAGATATCTGCATGTTATTTTCTGATGTATGGATCCCAAGAGGTGTATCAAATTATACGCTAAACAGTCATTGATTGTCCATTTGCAGAATGCAGCATTACACATTCCTGACCCTTACTGATCCAGTTTTCCAGCAAACTCCTGTTTATATCCTAAGAAAATTAACTGATCAATACTCTTCAAAATGAGTGCTACCACAACTTTTATTACATAAGCATTTGTTGAAGTTCAACTAAAATATCGTTTGGGACTGATGATGAATACTGGGCTCTTCAATACCAACTGGTCATGAGAAAAGATTCCTCTTTTTATATTCCAGTGTATACCACCAAAGTTAATAAACAATTTAATTCAAGCACAGCCCTTTTAAAAGGAGATATTTACAAAACAAAATTGTAATGAAAACTTATCAAACTAACTTATAGTATGATTTTGGGAGCATGGCAGCTCTTTTTTTTTGCATTCTTTGATAAAACAAATAAACTTATAAACTAATTGAAAGTCTGTTAAAGGGGTACTGTAACATTAACAAATGATACAACAGGAAATTTGTAAAAAAAAAATTGGAATATAACTAATGGTGGAGATGATGTAGGTGAACCCCTCAAGTGATCACTGATCACACAAAGCCTCAGGCATTTGAATGAACATTGTATGCTTGCAAGGTGGGGCAGGACAGTCAATCAGTTAGTGAATTGGGTTGAATGACTCATCCACTCACCTGCTCCTATTGATATATATGCCTTGGCTAGGCACAGATTTAAAGATAGCTGTCTTTGAGACTGAAGGAAGAGCAGAGGAGTAAAAGGATATTATTTCAGAGAAGGTAGAAAATTGTGTTTCATCAGCATCAGTGCAGAGAATCTGCTATGCACAACTTACATTAACAATTTAGCTCTTGGAATCAAAGACAATTTCTAACTTTGTAAATGACACCAAATTTCATGGTTCATGAGCAGAGTGATGTAGTGATGGGAAAGGTAGTCAATACTGAGGATGACTGTAACAAATATACAGGAGGACATTAATAGATTTCAGAATTGACAAAAATTAGTACATGAAGCTCATCATAGTCAAATCTGAAGGAGTACATTTTGCTGAAAAGAATAGGGAAATCACTTACTACTTGGAAAGTTAAAAAATCTTAGTAGAGTAGAAAAACAGAAAAGAATTCTCAGAATATGAATATACCTCTCACTATAATGTGTAATACTATTTGGCAGGGTCATAAACTAAGCAAAGTCAAAGCACTAGGCCTTATTTCTAGAGGTAAAGAATCAAAGAATGTTATGCTAAACATGTATCAAACATTGGTTAGACTACACAGTACTTCATGCAGTGTTGATCTTCATATTATATAAGAAAAGATATATGGGGAACTGGAGACAGCATCGAGATGATTTATGATATAATACCAGAAATGTGTGGGCATATAGAAATCTGAAGGGCATGAACTACTTTGTTGCACAAAATATTTGATTATCTATTCTGTCCTATTCCTTACTGGACATTCAGCCAGATATTCACCCACAACATAGTAGTTTGAAAGTGAAAATCAAAATTCTATTTAGCTATTAGTCCAATAAGTTTTCTTTCTGCTCACAACTCTAAGATCTAAGTGAAAGTTCAACAAAAGGAAAAATTTACATTGTTATTCATCTCGAATGAATACTTACTGCCATTACTATGACAGAGACTATAGGTATACATAATATGGCAATACTACTGAACTCTTGTTCTTCAGATATTACCCTAGCCAAGCTGTCCCAGTATGACAATAACACGAGCATCCACCTGACAATGGGAGATATTGTTTATAGGTATGCCCTGTAAACAAAGAGCAGGTGGAAGGAACAAGTCAAGAGAGTACTCAATGAATGGCAAGGTACTAGAAAGTGGAAAGGAACAGAGGGATTTTAGGATACTCACTCATAGATCCCTGAAAGGTGACAGGACAGGTTAATGGGGTAGGTAAGGCAGCCTATAGGTTGTTTGCTGCTCTTGGCTGTGGCATAGTTATACGACTGGGGAGGTCATGTTGAAGCTGTACAGAACTTTGGTTAGGCCACAGCTGGAGTATTGTGTGTAGTTTGGTCACTGCATTATTGGAAAGATATGATTGCATTGGAGGAAGTACAAAGGTGTTTCACCAGGATGTTTCTTGTGATAGAGCATTTCAGCTGTGAAGACATGCTGGGTGGGCTCAGGTTGCTTTGTTTGGAGTAGAGGAGGTTGAGATGCAACATAATAATGATGTAAAAGATTATGTGGAGCAGGGACAGGGTGAATAGAAAGCAGTTGTTTCCCTTAGCTGAAGGGTCAATAACAAAGTAGCATAATCTCAAAAGTGAAAGGCAGAACATTTAGAAGGAATTTGAGGAAAATCATTTTCACAGAGGTCTCGAATGGACTGCCTTTAGGTGGGAACCTCAACATTTAAAAAGTAATTGGATGAGCATTTGACATGTCATAACATTCAAAGCTATGAGCTTAGTTTGGAAAAGTGAGATTGTATACTTTTGGTGGTACAGAGTAGAGGGGACAAAAGGCCTCCTCTGAACTTTATGAATCTAAATTTAACTTAGTCAACCACTGCATCAGCTAATTTCAATCATCAGTCAAGTGATGGACGAGATTGGGAGAAAATTAGGACTGCAAATGCTGGAGATCAGAATCAAAACATGTGGCACTGGAAAAACACAGCAGGTCAACATTCGAGGAGAAAGAGAGTTGGTGTTTCGGGCATAAGCCCGTCATAAGGAAGAGATTGACAAGAATGCTATTATTAAGAAGCACAAGAATCTGCTTACTGATGCTCATTTGAGCTCCGCAAGGGCACCTCAGTTCCTAACCTCATCACAAAACATGGAAGAAAGTGTTGAACTTCAGAGGTCAGTGAGACTTGGTGCTCTTGACATCAAGGCTGCGTTTGACTGAGTGTAGCTTTAAAGGCACCCTAGCAAAACTGGAGTCAATGGGAATTGTGGGAATATTCTTTACTGGTTGAAATCATAACTGGCACATAGGAAGGTGATTGTGACTGTTGGAGGTCAGTCATTTCAGTCACAGGATGTCAGTGCAAGAATTCCTCAGAGTAGATTTTTCTAATCCACCTGCTCAGAGATGTGTTACTCACCTCTACAGTAGGTGGAATCCATGTCTCCTGGCTCAGAGGTACGGACATTTCCAATGAGGATACTCACATGTGAAGTATCCTCACATACGGATGAGGAAGGACACCACTTCAACTGGGACAACACATCCATCCTAGGACAAGCCAAACAAAGATGAGAATTTCTAGAAGCATTGCATTCCAACCAGAACTCGATCAACAAACACATTGAGTTAGATCCCATCTACCACCTCCTGAGAAAAGAAATAGGAAGTGACTTCACCACAGGAAATAACATCACTACAGGAAATGACATCACCAACCCAAAGAAACCCAAACATATAAATAGAAAGCAGGAATTTTTCAGCATTGCTTCACCTGAGGCCCACTGAAGATGTTACCTAGTAGGGTAACAAAACATCTGGAAATGAACCTTCCAACTCAGTGAGCAAACCTACATCCAAAAATTTTAGGTTTTACAAGAATGTAGATGACATGAGAAAGATTGGTTTGTGGGATAGAAAGTGTTACACAGTAACAAGAATCGAAAAATCCATAAAAAGTTGTAAAAGAGGTAGAAAAAAGAGATACAAATAGTGAAATTATAATCATGCAGGAAGATGGTCTTGTGACATTGTAAGTCTTCGGGTCATAATGGATTTCACCCTCAGATCTTAATGAGACAATAGATCCATCTGTGTTAATTTCCCAGAATTTCTATTGAAGAAAGGAGGAAGGCATAAACTATCAACCAGTGAGATTGACGTATCATGGGAAGATGTTCGAAATGATCACTAAAGGTAGAGTCACTGCTATACATTGAGTTTTTCTAAATCTCTAAGAGGGTAGTCAGCATGGTTTTATAAAAAAGAAATTGTGTTGAAGCAATTTCTTGGAATTTTTCAGAAGAATAACTTGCAGATAAAGGGGAGCTTGCAGATTTTGTTGGATTTTCAGAAGGCATTTGACGAGTTTTCATATAAAGAGGTTATTGTGCAAACTAGGAGCTTGTGGAATAGTAACATAATCGATGTAGATAGACTATTAGCTGGTTGGTATAAAGTTCTACACAAATATGTCTTTTTCAAATTGGCTGGAAATGACTAATAGGATCCCACAGGATCTGTACTGCGCTGCCAACTTTTCACAATTTATATCAATGCCTTTGATGAGGTAGCTGAAGGAATGGTAGCTATATCTGCAAATGGCACAAGTATACAGAAATAGAAACTCTTGGAGAAAATGAGCAGGTCTAGCAGCATCTGTGGAGTGGAAACAGGATTAATGATGAGTCCACTGATCCATCTTCAAAGACCACTTGCTTCCAAACATTGACTCTGCTTTGTCTCCACAGATGTTGCCAGACCTGCTGAGTTTCTCCAGCACTTTCTATTTTTGTTTGTTTTAGATCTCCAGCCCACACATTGTTTTATATTCTTTCTACTTTATCTACTTCACTTTGTGACATAACAAGGTCAAAGATGGATACATATAGGTTGAGTGACTAGACAAAATGGAACATAATGTGACAAAATGCAAAGTTCTTCCATTATGGCAGGAAGAATAAAAAGTGGAGATTATGCAAATAGAATTCCAATGTACAGAAGCATCTAAGTGCTCTTGTATGACTCACAAAAAGCTAATATATAGGGGCAGCACATAATCAGACTGGCGAATGGAAAACCAACCTTAATTATGAGAGGAATTGAACTTAAAAGTAGATATGCTGTGCTTCATTTATATTGAGCATTAGTGTGACCACACCTCACGCTGCATGCAGTTTTGGTTTGCTTATTTACAGACAGATGCAAACATTTCATGTCATGTTTCAAGAAGGTTCATGATTGACATTTGGAATGAACGGGATGACTTGTGAGGTGTTTCCAGTGGAGTTTAAAAATCAGTTAGGGCTGACTTTATTCAAGTGCATAAATTCTGAATGGTTTTCATAGGGTGGATGCAGAAAGAATAAATGGGATAATTCTTTTCTGAGGGTTGAGACACTTTGGAGCACACTGTCTCAGAAGGCAATGGAGGCAGAGTCATAGAGTCAGAGAGATGTACAGCATGGAAACAGACTCTTTGATCCAACCCGTCCATGCCGACCAGATATCCCAACCCAATCTCGTCCCACCTGCCAGCACCCGGCCCATATATCTCCAAACCCTTCCTATTCATATACCCATCCAAAACCTCTTAAATGTTGCAATTGTACCAGCCTCCACCACTTCCTCTGGCAGCTCACTTCATGCACGTACCACACTCTGCATGAAAATGTTGCCCTTTAGGTCTCTTTTATATCTTTCCCCTCTCACCCTAAACCTATGCCCTCTAGTTCTGGACTCCCCAACCCCAGGGAAAAGATTTTGTCTCCTTATCCTATCCATGACCCTCATAATTTTGTAAACCTCTATAAGGTCACCTCTCAGCCTCTGATGTTCCAGGGAAAACAGCCCCAGCCTGTTCAGCCTCTCCCTATAGCTCAAATCCTCCAACGCTGGCAACATCCTTGTAAATCTTTTCTGAACACTTTCAAGTTTCACAACATCTTCCCGATAGGAAGGCAACCAGAATTGCACACAATATTCCAACTGTGGTCTAACCAATGTCCTGTACAGCCGCAACATGACCTTCCAACTCCTGTATTCAATACTCTGACCGATAAAGGAAAGCATACCAAATGCCTTCTTCTTAATCCTATCTACCTGCAACTGCACTTTCAAGGAGTTATGAACCTGCACTCCAAGGTCTCTTTGTTAAGCAACACTCCCGAGGACCTTACCACTAAGTGTATAAGTCCTGCTAAGATTTGCTTTCCCAAAATGCAGCACCTCGCATTTATCTGAAATAAACTCCATCTGCCACTTCTCAGCCCATTGGCCCATCTGATCAAGATCCTGTTGTAATCTGAGTTAACCTTCTTCGCTGTCCACTACACCTCCAATTCTGGTATCATCTGCAAACGTACTAACTATATCTCTTATGCTCACATTCAAATCATTTATATAAATGACAAAAAGTGGACCCAACACTGATCCTTGTGGCACACCACTGGTCACAGGCCTCCAGTCTGAAAAACAACCCTCCACAACCCTCTGTCTTCTACCCTTGAGCCGGTTCTGTATCCAAATGGCTAGTTCTCCCTGTATTCCATGAGATCTAACCTTGTTAATCAGTCTCCCATGGGGAAGCTTGTCGAACGCCTTACTGAAGTCCATATCGATCACATCTTGCCCTCATCAATCCTCTTTGTTACCTCTTCAAAAAAACTCAATTACGTTTGTGAGACATGATTTACCATGCATAAAGCCATGTTGACTATCCTTAATCAGTCCGTGCCTTTCCAAATACATATACATCTTGTCCCTCAGGATTCCCTCCAACAACTTGCCCACCACTGAGGTCAGGCTCGCTGGTGTACAGTTCCTTGGCTTGTCCTTACCACCCTTCTTAAACAGTGGCACCACGTTAACCAACCTCCAGTCTTCCGGCATCTCACCTGTGACTATCGGTGATACAAATATCTCAGCAAGAGGCCCAGCAATCACTTCCCTAGCTACCCACAGAGTTCTAAAATACACCTGATCAGGTCCTGGGGATTTATCCACCTTTATGCCTTTTAAGACATCCAGCACTACCTTCTCTATTATATGGAGATTTTTCAAGAAGTCACCATCTATTTCCCGACATTCTATATCTTCCATGTCCTTTTCCACAGTAAATATTGCTGCAAAATACTCATTTAGTATCTCCCTATTTTCTGCAGCTCCACATAAAGGCTGCCTTGCTGATCTTTGAGGGGCCCTATTCTCTCCCTAGTTACCCTTTTGATATGTTTGTAAAAACCCTTTGGATTCTCCTTAACTGTATTTGCCAAATTATCTCATGTCTCCTTTTTGCCCTCCTGATTTCCCTTTTAAGTATACGCCTACTGCCTTTATACTCTTCTAAGGATTCACTCGATCTATCCTGTCTATACCTGACATATGCTTATTTTTCTTATACCTATAAGTCTATACCTGACTTATATTTCTTAACCAAACCCTCAATTTCTTTAGTCATCCAGCATTCCCTATACCTACCAGCCTTTCCTTTCACCCTAACAGGAATGTACTTTCTCTGGATTTTCAATATCTCATTTCTGAAGGCTTCCCATTTTCCAGCCATCCCTTTACCTGTGAACATCTGCCCCCAATCAACTTTTGAAAGTGCTTGCCTCATATCGTCAAAATTGGCCTTTCTCCAATTTTGAACTTCAATTTTTAGATCTGTTCTATCCTTTTCCATCACTATTCTAAATCTAATTGAATTATTGTCACTGGCCCCAAAGTGCTCCCCCACTAACACCTCAGTCAACTGCAGTGCCTTATTTCCCAAGAGTAGGTCAAGTTTTGCACATCCACATACTGAATCAGAAAATTGTCTTGTACACACTTAATAAATTCCTCTCCATCTAAACCCTTAACACTATAGCAGTCCCAGTCTGTGTTTGGAAAGTTAAAATCCCCTTCCATAACCACCCTATTATTCTTGCAGATAACTGAAATCTCCTTACAAATTTGTTCCTTGATTTTCCGCTGACTATTTGGAGGTCTGTAGTACAATCCCAATGAGGTGATCATCCCTTTCTTATTTCTCAGTTCCACCCAAACAACTTCCCTGGATGTATTTCCAGGAATTTCCTCCCTCAGTACAGCTGTAATGCTATCCCTTATCAAAAACGCCACTCCCCCTCCTCTCTTGCCTCCCTTTCTATCCTTCCTGTAGCATTTGTATCCTGGAACATTAAGCTGCCAGTCCTGTTCATCCCTGAGCCACGTTATGATATTCCAGTCCCATGTTCCTAACCATGCCCTGAGTTCATCTGCTTTCCCTGTTGGTCCCCTTGCATTGAAAGAAATGCAGTTTAATTTATTAGTCCTACCTTGTCCCTGCCTGCACTGACTGTTTGACTTGCTTCTGTTCTCAACTGTACCAGTCTCAGATTGATCTCTGTCCTCACTATCTCCCTGGGTCCCACTCCTCTCACCTTACTGGTTCAAATCATCCCGAACAGCTCTAGCAAATCTTCCTGCCAATATAATAGTCCGCTTCCAACTTAGGTGCAATTCGTCTTGTACAGGTCACTTCTACCCCAAAAGAGATTCCAATGATCCAAAAATGTGAATCCTTCTCCCATACACCAGCTCCTCAGCCATGCATTCATCTGTTCTATCCTCCTATTCCTGCCCTCAGTAGCTCGTAGCACCGGGAGTAATCCAGATATTGCTACTCTCGAGGACCTCCTTTTTAAATTCCTGCCTAACTCTCTGTAATCTCCCTTCAGAATCTCAACCTTTTCCCTTCCTATGTCGTCGGTTCCAATATGGACAATGACTTCTTACTGGCCCTTCTCCCCCTTGAGAACATTCTGCACCCTCTCCGAGACATCCTTGATCTTGGCACCAGGCCCTTGAACATTTTTAAGAAATAGTGGAAAGATTCATGTTTAAGCAAAGAAATCAAAAGTTATCACGGGTGAAATGTTGGCATCATCTTATCGAATGGCAGTGCAGGCATGAAGGGGTAAGTGACCAACTTCTGCTCATAAGCTGTATGCTCAAATTGAAAGAATTAGTTGAGAATAAGCCTACATTTCAATAATGTGAAGAAAAGGAGGAGGGAGATATTGAAAGTATACAGTCTGTTCTGCATAACGCGGTAATTGTGTTCTCATGTGACCTCATGTTATAGAAAATTGCGTAATATAAATAACAGGACTTATGGGAAAAACAGGGTTGGGGTGAACCACCAAAATTATCAGTAAAAATTGATACAAAAATAATAGTTGGCCTAACACAAATGATAGCACAGTCTACGTAAATGTTAAAATCATACATTTTAATGAAATAGAACATAGAACAATACAGTGCAGAACAGGCTCTTCGGCCTGTTGCGCTGACCTATGAACTAATCCAAGCCCATCCCCTACACTATCCCATCATCATCCATGTGCTTAGCCAAGGATTGTTTAAATCTCCCTAATGTTGCTGAGTTAACTACATTGTCAGGCAGGGCATTCCATGCCCTTACCACTCTCTGAGTAAAGAACCTGCCTCTGACATCTGTCTTAAATCTATCACTCCTCAGTTTGTAGCTATGGCCCCTCATACAAGCTGATCTCATCATCTGAGGAAAAATTCTTCCACTGTCTACCCTATCTAATCCTCTGATCATCTTGTATGTCTCTATCAAATCCCCCCTTAGCCTTCTTCTTTCCAATGAGAACAGACTCAAGTCTCTCAGCCTTTTCTCATAAGACCTCTCCTCCAGACCAGGCAACATTGTGGTAAATCTCCTCTGCACCTTTTCCAGTGGCTTCACATCCATCCTGTAATGGGGCGACCAGAACTGTACACAATATTCCAAGTGCGGTCACATTTGCATTTTGTACAGTTGCAGCATGACATTACAGCCCTTGAACTCAATCCCTCTACCAATTAAACCTAATACACCTTTTTCCTTCTTAACAGTACTATCAACCTGGGTGGCAACTTTCAGGGATCTATGTATGCGGACTCCAAGATCGCTCTACACATCCACACTACCAAGAATCTTTCCATTGACCCAGTATTCTGCTTTTCTGTTATTCTTCCCAAAGTGAATCACCTCACATTGAACTCCATTTACAATCTTTCAGCCCAATTCTGCAGCTTATCCAAGTTCCCCTGCAACCTGCAACATTCTTCCAAACTGTCCACTACTCCACCACAAACCTGCAAACTTACTAACCAATCCACCTATGCCTATATCCAAGTCATTTATAAAAATGACAAACAGCAGTGGTCCCAAAACAGATCCTTGTGCCACACCACTCGTAACCAGACTCCAGGCTGAATACTTTCCATCAACCACCACTTTCTGCCTTCTTACAGAAAGCTAGTTTCTAATCCAAACTGTTAAATCACCCTCAATCGCATGCCTCTGCAGTTTCTCCAACAGCCCATCATGTGGAACTTTATCAAAGACTTTACTGAAGTTTATGTACACCATGTCAACTGCCCTACCCTCATCCACATGCTCAAAAAACTCAATGAGGTTGGTGTGACATGACCTGCCCTTGATGAAACCATACTGACTATCTGCAATCAAATTGGTGCTTGCTAACAAATTTAAGTTGCTTGCAATAAATTTAACACTTGAAGGGGTTTCTGAGTTTGCTGAGTTGCAGTACTGTATTAAGACGGGGCTGAGGGTCTTCATCAGCATCATCATTACTTTTAGGTGTAGTCCTGGGTACAGAGTTACAATGAAAAAAAAGTTAGCCCAGAAGTGGATGGCTGTGGTTCATTATCCTCAGATTGTTTTTTGGAGGTTGGCTTGAAAAAAGACATCTAGTTTTTGCTCTTTGCCATCTTTCTTCTTTTATGAAGAAGCTGTTCACAGGGTGCCAGATAACACATTATGCCACTGCTATCCTGCTGCTTTCTGCAATGTAGTCAATGTAAAGCTGCAACTGCTTCTCAACTTCCCTCAGGATGGAAGACAAAAGAGAAGTGGAACATTCTCATGGTTTTGCACCCTGGTCCTCATTGTCTTCATCTGGAGCTTCAATTTCCCCTCCAGCAGTCTCCACTTCTTCAAAACCAACTTGCTTTGCAATAGTGGCATAATTTTCTTTGATTGCTGGAAGCTCCTCTGATGGTTCAGTGCCTTTAAAATCATGAAGAAAATCTGGGAGTAATTCTGCCAAACTGCATGCAAGCAGTCCTTACTGACATCTCTCTCGGTCTCTACAATGATGTCATTAAAATTCCTAATGTTAAAGGTCTTCCAAAATTGAAGAACACTGTCCTCAATATCCCCTTCAGTAGCTGCAATCAGCTTTCTGAATGTGCGCCTGAAATAATAAGCTTTAAAAGCCGCTATTGCACTCTGTCCATGTGTCAAAGGAGAGGTTGTGTTTGAAGGTAGAAATAGAACTTTAATGTTTTCAGAAAACTCACCAACGGTGGGAGGATGGCTTGTCCAGAATGAGGAGAATCTTCAAATCCAAATCTTTTCTCCTGCAATAATTTCTAAAAACATCCTCAAAAACATCAACAATAATGTCAGAAAAACTTTGTCCCATCATCCAACTTCTTTTGCTTGATCTGAAGTAAACACCTAGAGTAGACAGAAGATAACTGGGGATAGAATCGTGTAATAGCCAATGGGAGTTCCCCAGTTCATCAATCACATTACAACCAAATGTGTCGATGAAACACATGTTATAGGAGAACGATTTGTATTTCTAAGTGAGGACAAAGTAAACAGAAATATTCAAAAGGAGCAATAATCATGGTATAATTGTCATACAATGATACAACTCAGGAGGCAATTTAGTCAACCGTGCAGTACGGTAGCTTTCTGGAAAAGCTACCAATTAATCTCACTTCCTTGCTGTTTACCTAAGGGAATTTATTCAGTCCATACATTTCGCTTGAAATTTACTCAGATTTGTTCCCATTCTGATCAATATCCTCACCAAGACTTTGGCAACCTTTCTAAACAATGGTGTCCAGCTTTAGATACAGTAGATTTAGCAACATTCTCACCATTGAATCAAAAAGTTTCAGATCAAAATTAATTTCAGGCCTTCAGCTCAGCATTCTAGGCTGAGACTAAATCAGTAGTGAGGGAATGCTACATAAATGTAGGATCTATTTCATATTTGAGAAATTAAATGGGGATATTATTATATTGTCAGGTGGATATTAAAGATCCTATTGTACAATTTGAAGAAAATTAAAGCTTTACTCAGAGCCCTGGCCAATGCTTATTCTTCAACCAGTCTCATTGAAAGTTCGAATACCTGATCATTATCAAATTGCTATTTGAGGCATCTTATTGCACAAATTGGTCATCCATTTGCTTCAGTTCAATTTTGACTCTACTTGGTTGCAAAATGTTTTAGGATGTGTTGAGGTTGGGAAAGGAGCTACACAATTGCAAGTCCTTTCTCTCCAAACAGAAATTGAAGTCGTGATTTATAAATATTTACTTTTTGGAAGAATTATGTTAATGCCGTTAACTTAAGTGTGCATTGGCACAACTTGAAATAGTATCTTTTTGTATTAATTTTAATGAAGCAGACACAAAGTTGAATGCATGTCCTGTAATTTGCTCATGGGAAGAAATTTCTGAGAGGTTCATATACAGTCCAGTAGTTAATGCTTTCTTCGTAAAATGGAAAATAAATTTGATGAGAAGTATCAATTTATGGGGGTGGGGGCTGACCTGATGGATGTTTATAAGATTGTGAATGGCAATGATAGAGTGGAAAATGTGAGGCTTCCCAGGGTGGAGGAGTCCATTATTAGGGGACACAAGTTCAAAGTGTGAGGGGGGGGGGGGAGTTTAAAAGAGCTGTGCAAAGCACATGTTTCACATAAAGGATGGTGAGTGCCTGGAATACACTGCCAAGCGAGGTGGTGCAGGCAGACACAATAGCAGCATTCAAGAAACACCTTGATGAATACATGAATAAGAAGGGAATAGAGGGATACAGTTCTTATAATCGAGGACTGTTTTAATATGGAAGGACAAAATGTATTGGCACAGGCTTGGAGGGCTGAAGGATATGTTGCTGTCCTGTTTTTTTTTATTTTTGTACTCCAATCTCAACAACTATGCTGTTTAAAACTGAAGCTATAGAACCAAAGGTTTCTAGCGCAGCTCAATGGAAGAGGATTTCATGCATTATATACCATGAGTAATTGAAGCACTAAATGCCTGTTTGACAATTTGGAAGATGATAGGGAACTACAGGTCTATAGGCCTGACATCAATAGAGAAGTAGATTGTAAAATTTTCCTGGTGTATATAATGGATGATTGGACACTTAGAAACCAATTTGTCAGCATGAAGTTATGAAGGGTATATCATGTTAGACAAATCTGCTGGAGTTTTTATTTTTGGAGGATGTTTGTTGTAGCATAAAGGAGAACATGTGGATACAGCACATTTGGAATTTTAGAAGGCTTTTGAGAAGGTCCGACATGGGAGGTCAGTTTAAAAAATGCAAGAGACAGGAGACCATATACTAACATGGATCAAGGATTGATTAACAGGAAAAAAACTATAGATGCAGAATAAACAGTTTGTTCTCAGGTTGGCAGGCTGCGACCAGTAGCGCATCAAATGGATCAGTGCCAAATGGACCAAATGGGCACCAGCTGTTCACAATCTGTCAATAATTCCAAATGTTTCCAAGTTTGCAGATGGGAATGGTATTTGTGAAGAGGATGTAAAGAAGCTTAAAGGGATTTCGACAATCTACGTATTGACAAGAGCATTGCAGATGGAATATAATGTGGACAAGTATGAGGTTTTCTGCTTTGGTCAGCGGAACAAAGATGCTGAGTATATCTTAAAAGGTGAGAGATTTGTAAGTATTGATTTACAAAGGGATTGAGGTGTCCTTGCTCATATATTACTGAAAGGTATAACAAGCCACTCAGAAGGCAAAGGAAGAGCAAGTGGTGGCATGGTAGCTCAGTGGTTAGCACTGCTGCCTCACAGTACAAGGGACCTGGGTTCAATTCCACCCCTGGGTGATTGTCTGTATGGAGTTTGCACATTCTCCCTGTTTCTGCTGACCTTTGTGGGGGTTTGCTGTTTGCAAATTGATCATGCTGTGAAAAGTACTTTGTTTGCTATAAAGCACATTCAGATCCAAATGTCGTGGAAGGGAAAGGCAACAGTTAAATTGCACTGTGTTAATCTTTATGGTAGGTTTTTGCTTCCAGAAGGGTATTCATGCCTGATGGGGCAACATTTATATTAACTCCCATTACACAAGAACTGATACCATAGTGCTGAAAGATTCAAAGATGTTTACTACAGTAATAGACATTTAAGTGCCTGAGGTAATTCTAATCTTTTTAGTTACTAATAATAACACACTCCTATCAGTGTGTCATGCTTCAAGTAGCCCCAGTTACAATGGAGTCTGAGATCTTTATGATCTCAGGTCACATGATGTGATACAATCATAAAATCATGAGTAGATCTCTTAAACGAACATTGCATACTAGTATTTTGGCAGACCATTCAATCAAATGGGCGGCATGGTGGCACAGTGGAGTGGACGGTACGGTGGCACAGTGGTTAGCACTGCTGCCTCACAGCGCCAGAGACCCCGGTTCAATTCCCACCTCAGGCGACTGACTGTGTGGAGTTTGAACGTTCTCCCCGTGTCTGCATCGGTTTCCTCCGGGTGCTCCGGTTTCCTCCCACAGTCCAAAGATGTGCAGGTCAGCTGAATTGGCCATGCTAAATTGCCCGTAGTGTTAGGTAAAGGGTAAATGTAAGGGTATGGATGGGTTGCACTTCGGCGGGGCGGTGTGGTCTTGTTGGGCCGAAGGGCCTGTTTCCACACTGTAAGTAATCTAATCAAAGCAGTTATCACTGAAAAATCCAATTCCATTCTTACTCAGCACACAATATTCAGGATGTGGAGGCGCTGGTGTTGAACTGGGTGGACAAAGTCAAAAATCCCATGGCACTGGGATATAGTCCAACAGGCTTATTTGAAATCACAAGCTTTCGGAGCCTCACTCCTTCTTCAGGTAGCTGGTGAGATAGGATACGTCAGACACAGAATTTAAAAGTCAAAGTCAAAAGATCATGCAACTGATGCGAATGTATTGAACAAACCTACATGGCTGTTAAGTCTTTAATCAGTTAGAATGGAGATGCAGGTTTCAATTGATTAATATGTAAATCCCAGAATTACTTTCAAGTCACTGCCCCAAGACAACTTAAGGTTTTATCAGTATAAAAGAAGTGACATCTCAGGTCAGACAATGCATTTTAGGTGTGAAGCCTTGTTTAGAGTGACCTGGAGTCAGACAGGTTTTATTTCCAAAGTAGGAATTTTTAAAATGCCACATTGACTGTCCACAGATTGTGTGTTTTTGAACAAAATAGAATGTATCTGTAAATAGAAATCTGCAATGCAAATTCACCTCATAGATTTATATGTGTGTGTGTGCGAGAGAGAGAGAATCTGTGTGTGTGTGTGTGTGTGAGAGACAAAGTGTGTATGAAGGAGTATACATGTGTGAGAGAGTGTGCGTGAGTGTGTTTGTGTGTGTGTGTATGTGTCATGTGTACGAGTGTGTGTGTGAGAGTGTATTGTGTAGTATGACATGAACCCAAGATCCTGATTGAGGCTGACCTCATGGGTACAGACTTGGCTATCAGCCTCTGCTTGGTAACTCTGCGTTGTTGCATATCCTGAAGTCTGCTTTGGAGGACGTTTACCTGAAAATCCAAGGCTGAATATCATTGACCACTGAAGTGTTTCCACAATGGGAGGGCACATTCCCTATCTGGCAATTGTTGCATGGTATCCGTTCAACCATTGTTTTGGCATCTGCATAGTTTTGTCAATACCATGTCCTGGGGCATCCTTGCCTGCAGCGTATGAGATAAACAATGTTGGCCGAGTCACATGAGTATCTGCGGGTACTTTGTGGTTGGTGATTCCCACATGTAATGGTAGAATCCATGTTAATGTTCTGACATGTCTTGCAGTGGTTGACATAACAAGGTGTTATGGTGTTGTGGTTGATGTTGTCCTGAAGGCTGGGTAGTTTGCTGTGAACAATGGTCAGTTTAAGGTTTGGCAGTTATTTGAAGGTGAGAATTGGAGGCCCAGGGAAGATCTTGGCAAGGTGCTCATTGTCATCGATAATGTATTGCAGGCTGTGAAGCCTAGTATCCCGCTCCCAGGAATTACTGGATGATGAAGGGTATCCGATTGGTTGTATCCTGTGTCTTTCTTCCAAGCCGGTCATTATGCTTCTTTATCGTAGCATGTCAAAACTGATGATCCATGAGATGAGCATTGTATTCTATCCTTATAAGGGCATTCTTCAACGCCTTCAGGTGTCCATTGCATTCTACCTCATCTGAACAGATCCTGTGTATGCATACGGCTTGCCTGTAGGGAATGGCTTTTTAAAAATATATTTAGGGTGGAAGCTAGAGAAGTGCAGCATTTTGAGGTTATCCGTAGGCTTTCAGTAGAGTGAGGTGTCTGTCCTTGATGAGATGCGTGTGTCCTACAACTCATCCATTTCATCTACAAACACAATGTCTTCACCATCAACAACCAGTTATTCATCCAGACACATAGAATAGCCATGGGGACCAAGTTTATACCCTAATATGCCAAAATTTTCATGTACAAGTTTGAACAAGATTTCTTTGGTGCACAGGACATCCGACTAATGCTATATACCAGATAAATTGACAATATTTTCTTCCTTTGGACTTAGGGCGAGGAATCACTGAAACAGCTACATAGTGATATCAACAAGTTTTATCCCACCATCAGACTTGCCATGGACTACTCTTTAGAATTAGTCTAATTCTTGGACACATGCATCTCCATCAAGGACAGGCACCTCAGTACCTCACTCTACCGCAAGCCTATGCCTAACCTCTCAATGGTGCACTTGTCTAGCTTTCACCCTAAATATATTAAAAAGGGAAGAGACTACTGAATAGCAAAGAGCTGATCTGTCCGATGCCTGTAGAAGACATTTTATTGATGTTCATTGACCATAAACGTTTGCAAATGTACTGCAGAAGCTATTTAGTACATTTCTATTCTACAAGACAGATTTTTTTTTGGTATTGCCATTCTGTCTTTCAGCAAATACTTCATAGAATTGTTGCAGTGTGGAAGCAAGTCATTCTGCACAGCAAGCCTACACTGACCCTTGGAAAAGCATCCCACCCAGACTCATCCCCAAACCCTGTCCTTGTAACCCTGCATTTCCCATGGCTAATCCACCTAGTCTGCACCTCCATGGATACTATGAGCAATTTAGCATGGCGAATCCACCTAACCTGGAAACTTAGAGTTCATTCTGAAATTATTCAGTTAAGTCTTGCCTCAAAATAGAAGCACTGAAAACATGATTGCACATTTTCTTTCATCCATGCTAATGTAATTACTACTGATGGGATAGGACACGACAGGTGAACTGTTCCTTACTCTGTGCACAATGTGTAAATCACAGTGTGGAAATTTAAGTGTCACCTATGACTCAGTGGGTCACATACTTGCTTATAAGTCAAGAGGTTGTGGGTTCATCATCATTCCACTCTGTAAAGCTGAGGGCCAAATCCAGGCTGACATTTCTGACAGAATGCTGCAATGTTGGTGGCTCTGTCCTTTGGATTAAATGTTAAACTAAATCTGTGTTCTGTGTCACCATAAGCCATTCCAAGATTTTAAAAGATGAGCAGGGGAGTTCTTCCCAAATAGGTGATCGAATCATCATCACATTGCTGGGAATTTGCTGTGCTGAAACAATTTGACACTTTCCTATATTATTAAATTGTAAAAGTGCATTATTGACCATAATGTACTTTAGATATCATGCAGTGGTGAAAGCCACTGATGAAGGCCACTGGAGAACTGCAAGTTCACCATTTGCCCCTTAAAGTAACAAGGTGTGCATGTTGCATTTTGTGATCATCACCAAGAAAAACTTGCACTCAGTAGGTGTATCAGGACAATCTGCACTTCATCAGCCAGATCTGCTGAGAATAGCAATCACCTTCAGAACACTGCGTCTGAACCCACTGTTTCACCTTGCATCTGTCCTGTGTATTTCTGGGCCAATTGTCCAATACTAGAAACCTCAGCAAAATGCCACATCCCTTCAATTCAGCTGCATCCCAATTGTGTAAGACAGTCAGGGGAGGACAAGCCACACTCCACTTTTCACTACCCTGACAAGTTCTGGAAAGTTCAATAATACACTTAGGGGTGTAAGCCATTTAAGCATGTTAGTGACTAAACACAAGTGAGGTCATTGTTTAAGGAGGTGAGAGGGGTGAGTCAAGTAGGTAGGCTGGTAGAACGGGCACATAAGTAGGTTAGAGGCAGGGATGGAGTCAGATCAAATGACAGCTTGGTTGGAATGGAGCTGAGAGGAATGGAGCAAATTGGGTCGGATCTGGAAAGGAAGGAGTTGTGGTATTTCAGTGTTAATGATACTGGGGACGGGAGACAGATGGATCAAAAAATTAAGCACATGGCCAACAGACAGATAGAAAATGATTTTGGAAGATGGGAGTGGCAGTTTTATGCTGAGCCAGGAGTTCAGCATAATTCCTTTAAATTTTCCTATTCTTCTATTATGTCAGTTGAAAATCTATAAAGCCTTCAACTCTAATTCAAATTTGGGGAAGTTTTTGAAGATTTCTAGACATCAGGCAATTACCTCTCAAAGTACCAAACTCCTGGTCAATGCCAACAAAGCAAACTGCGTTATGATTTTGACATAATCCCAAAGTACAGTGCGTGCTTTGGCAACAACTGACTATCAACCTATAGGCAGATCTGGGTCAAGTTCTTGTTCAGATGACAGTTTCAAACCTTCTGCAAAGTGTATGCAGAAAGGCAGCTGTCAATGAAGCTGACACAAGCCACTGATTCACTGTGATACCAGCACTGTATCACCAGAGAAGTGGGATTTAACTCTAAAAGGAAGCAATTGCATTTGTAAATTCAAATATTCATTAATTTTCCGACATAACCATTTACTATTTTCAAAATTAGGACAAAAATATCCCACTGTCTGAAGTATTTCCACAAGAATGAGCAATGTCAAAGTGAGGGTGAAAGTATAATATGCAGGGTAAAATTAAATTTACCACTCAACACTTGTGCTTTTACCTTACAGTTAGAAGGTGGTGCATTGAAGATTCACCCCAGAGACCTGGACACATAATATAAGCTCTCATAGCAGAGAATGATGCTGTGTATGTTGTTTATTATTATCACAATCAAGTTCTAGAAGTCATTGTCTAATCATAGTCAGCTTGTCATGGGGCAAGTGAGTTCTTCCTAGGATCATGGCCAATATTTAGTTCTCATCTACCACTTCAAATCCAAGATGTCTTTCTCCCTGGATGTTCCAAAGAGCTTTGTTCCAAGGAATTATGCTTTTGAATTTTTGTCATTATTGCAGTTTAGAAAACTGGAAAAGTTAATTGAAGACAATAAGCTTCTAGAAGCAGCCACAGCTAAGTGGCTAGATAATCTGATTTTTTTTGGTGTTGTTCTTTTCTTTATTTTTTTCATGGAGTGTATATGTCACTGTTATTTGAGCATTTGAGGTCCATCTCTATTTGATCTAAGAATCAGCTATTCTGTGGAGAGTTTTGAGTCACATGCATGCCAGACATGGTAAAAATGGCAGGTTTCCTTCTCTAAAGGAGATTAGTTAACCAGATTGGCTTTTGCAATTACTAAAGATAATCGTTATGGTCACCAATTTCAGTTTTATATTCCAAATTTATTGAATGAGTCGAAAATTCTGCAGTATGGGATAGGAACGTATGACTCCAATACAATAGCCTTGGTTTCTAGATTATTAGATTTGTGACAAACTGTAATACTGTAGGTAGTGACCCTAAATTTGCTGGGTCAGCTGAAATGAGAATAAAATAACACAATACCTGCTGCATTGAAAATTCAATTGGTCAGATGGAGACTTAATGATTAGAAAAGTCTTAATGTGTGTTCTGCTGGAACAGAATAGAATATCCTTTATTGTCACATGTATTCAACATAAAATACAGTGAAAAGTGTATACTGTCGCTGTCCATAGGCGCTATTCGCATTAATTTAGAGTAAAATCAAAAAAGGAGACTCCAACTTTACGTTCTCCATTGCTACAGCATGCCACCACTACAGTCCTGCTCTGGGCTTTCTCGCCCACGCCGTGCCATTGCAAATGTCCTACTCTGGGCTTGCCCATGCCACACTGCCAGCAGAGGCCCATTCCACGCAGAAGTGAAAATCCTGCTCAAGGCGTTACAGGCTGGCCACTATAGCCACTCTACCTCTGAAGATGCCGCTCCGCTCTGGAGCTTATCAAAGCTGCCTCCTGCCTTAGGGCTCTCTTTTCAGGCAAGTTTGATAAAAAAAGGGGAGGAAGGAAAAATAAAAATAAAAAATTGCAGACGAGGAGGACAAGCCCAGCACAGGAGCCTGTATGCTGTCTATTCTGCTGCCGCCATCTTGGAAAGGAATATATGTGTTTACAACTCAATAAATGATGAACTGAACTAGACACATCTTCTTTTTGAAAAGCTGATGTCCCGATTTTAAGCAGACCAAGACACTAGATGTGATAATATAATCATTTGTCAATTGAGGAAAATACTTGTTAACAGAGTCATGCTGCATAAATGATATATGATTGATTTGACAACGTGAAATCTGCAAAGAAATAGCTTGTATGAGCAGCCTGAACAAATTAAGCCTGAGACCAAGGTTTGTTAAAATTGGAGATATGTCTCCTTTCAGGGAAACAAGCAAACGTCTCAATGAATAAACTGATTGAACCAGCCATGGAAAATACAACACATTTGTGATGTTTGTCAGTGGTCAAACTGATCAATCACTTAAGACTGGACAATGTCATGGTTTGATCACACAAGCTGCTTGTATGGAAAGGAATGTAAAAAAGCATGCCTCAGAGTGATAGCTAGTTAGCTCAGCAACAGGAGTCTTTTGATTAGCAACTCAAGGCTGAGACAGAACAGACTGATCAGTTGTTTTGGTCTAATCCACAGACAAGCTCAGATAAACTGGGTCACCTATGACTGTAGACATTGAATCGTAAAGCTAATCATATATTTCCAATTTCACAGTATTTTATGGTGTATCTTGATTCAATAAATATCAATTTGATATATCCTATTGTTAGGAAGGTGTTGGGTTATTGACATCCATGGTAAACTTGGTGGACTAGAGAAAGTACAATAAAGAACAATATTGTCTCCTCCTAAACGCCCCATCCCAATCCCAACTCCAACTCCAACGCCAATCCCAACCTCAAATTAAAAGATAAATATTACAATGATACCTGTACTTGGATGGACAGCCAGCTGGGAATATCAGTTACAGTAGTAGAAGAGAAGGTGCAAGCATGGCATGGTGGTAATGTCACTGGATCAATAATCTAGACATTATACTGGTTTTGTTATACTCCAGATAAATTATCCAGCTCCGTATCTTCATTGTTGATGTCCTGGCTAACTGATTTCCACATACAGCCATAAAACATTTCATAATCCCAAATTAATAGAGACAAAGCACAGCAACAAAGTCTGGAGAGATCGTTTATTGTTGGTTGCATGTCCTCAGTTAGTTTACCAGTGATATAAACCACAAAACTTCAATTTGTATCAAATATTATGCTTCGATAGATGTCCTGTGGCACCTTAGCTGATTGCTCTTCTACACCGTTTAAAACTAAACTGCAAAATGTGGCATTTGGACAGGTGACCTAAAGCTTGGTCAAATAAATTGGCTTACACAACATCATGTGGGTAATGGAATGCAGATTAGATTAGATTCCCCCACAGTGTGGAAACAAGCCCTTTAGCCCAAAAAAAACACATCGACTCTCTGAAGAGTAACCCACCCAGACCCATTTCCCTCTGACTAATGGACCTAACACTATGGGCAATTTAGCATGGTCAATTCACCTGACCTGCACATCTTTGGATCATGGGAGGAAACCACAGCACCCAGAGGAAACCCACGCAGACACATGGAGAACATGCAAACTCCACACAGACAGCCGCCTGAGGTTAGAATCAAGCCTGGGTTCCTGGTGCTGTGAGGCAGCAGTGCTAACCATTGAGCCACCCTGCTACCCCTAAGGTGTAGATATTCAAGGAGGGAATTCGGAGCTTTGTGTCAAGTTGGCTGAGGACAACAGTGGGTGGTCTGAAAGAAGTGGAGATATGTGAAGCAAATGGGCTGGTGGAGGTTACAGCAGCCTGAAGATATCACCAATGGTATTGAATTGGTACAGCACAGATATAGGCACAAATGGTTAGTGCAAATGTGTATATTCCAAAAGAGCTTCCTTCCACCCTTCATCATCACACCCTATCGGCATATCCAATTGATCACAAACTGGCCAGCTTAATGTACAGAAACCCTTACTCACTCACTGTACAGAAGTGTTCCAGTCAAAGATGCTGTTTTTATGGTAAGTTAGATGTCACTTCTATAGATGTGTCTACTCCTGTTTCAATGTCTAGGACGGTATCCCTTCTTAATATTCTGATGAGTGAAAGAAGTTCTATATAAGCATTTCCATTGAACGATGGAAAAAGCGGTGTGATATCTGAAATGACAGAAATGACTCAATAAATATTAGCTCTGCCAGTTTGAGTGAAAAATAGAGCATAACAATAATTAAAAGCACCAGCTTTTCACTCCTTGTTCAATTTTCCAGGTGAAGATAACAACCAGGTTGGGCTCACAACCTCAGTCACAAAATCAATAGGTTCAGGACTGCAGCAGTCTCGTTATTGGAACAGTCATGAATGTTTATATCATTTAATGAGTTGCAGATGCAAATGAACCCAGCTTTCAAAAACCCTTCATCAGTTAAATCAACCCATTGCAGAAAAAGAAGCCTGGAATCTGTGAATGCAAGACTCTATTTACTTTAACAATAAATTCTGCATTATATCTTAGCTGGAATATGCACACTTCCAGTTCCTTCAAAAGCTTTTATAACCTCCACTTGATTATTTAAGTATTATATGTGATGCATTGTTCTTGTCCCAGCTATGATGAAATGTATAACAATCTGGACTTCCAAAGTATTGATTTCTTTACTTTAGATTACAGTGTGGAAACAGGCCCTTCGGCCCAACAAGTTCACACCGACCCGCCGAAGCGCAACCCACCCATACCCCTACATTTACCCTTTACCTAACACTATGGGCAATTTAGCATGGCCAACTCACCTTACCTGCACATCTTTGGACTGAGGGAGGAAACCGGAGCACCCGGAGGAAACCCACGCAGACACGGGGAGAACGTACAAACTCCACACAGTCAGTCACCTGAGGCGGGAATTGAACCCGGGTCTCTGGCGTTGTGAGGCAGCAGTGCTAACCACTGAGGCAGCAGTGCTAACCACTGCATAGCCAATGGAATACATTTTAAAGTACAGTAACTCTTACAATGTAGGAAACAAGGCAGCCTGTTTTGCACACAACAAGCTCCCACAATCTCGATCAGATCGCATGCTTTGTGAGGGGTAAATATTGGCCAAGACTTCAAGGAGAACTCTCTTGCTCTTCTTTGAAAGATACCACAGTTTAGTTTTACATACATCCAAAAGGACAGACAAGATTTTGCATTAAATTCTCATTAGAATGATTGCATTTGTGAGATTACTGCACTCCCTCAGAATTGTACTAGAGAGCCAGTCTAGATTTTGTGCTCATGTTTCTCTTATAGGACTTGGTCCCATGATTCCAGGAGCGAGGATGACAACAGAGAAGCGACTACAAGCGCGCACATATGTGCACATGTATATACACACAGACACACACAGACACGCACAAACATGCAAACAAACACAGACACATAAGTGCACGTATACATGCACACACACTTACACATGCGCACACACACGAACATATGTATACCTACTCTCTCATATACACACACACATATTCACACATTCATTCTGACTGTGTACTTTGCAGTGATTGACGTCTCAGAAATATTTTGAGTGACCACATTAAAGACCTTTTTATGAATGGATAGTTCAGCAGAGTAGACTCCCAACAAAATCACTCAAATGGAAAAGCAGAGAATATTTTACTTCACTTGTGTTGTGTCTATGATTGTGGTGTTGATGATCGAGGCAGTGAACTATTTTGTTGTACTTGTCAGGGGAGGATTGCAATTCACAGTGTAGAATACCAGGAAGATTAGAAGGAGACTGAATGAAGACATCTATTTGCTATTGAGATGGAGCTAGGCTCTCGTCATGGTAACTATGAAGAAAGAGTTGATGTATAGTAAATAATATGCTGAGATACAAGAAAAAAATAATAGTAACTGTGAGAGAGATTGAATGTTAAGGGTGAGAAAAGCCTTTATCAACT
This sequence comes from Chiloscyllium plagiosum, assembly GCF_004010195.1. NCBI lineage: Eukaryota > Metazoa > Chordata > Chondrichthyes > Orectolobiformes > Hemiscylliidae > Chiloscyllium > Chiloscyllium plagiosum. The sequence continues at coordinate 45,315,584 of NC_057712.1, forward strand.
TACTTCTAATAACACAGGAACACAGGAAATGCATGACACAAGGAGGATATTCTGCCCATCCTACAGCACTTGAAATACTCATCCAAGTGTATTTTAAATGCAATGAGGCTTTCTGCAATCACAACCCTTTTGTAACTCACTGGGTGAAACATATTTCCCAACTATCCCCCCCCACCCCTCACTCAGTTCCTCCACCACTTACTTCAAATTCTGGTTATTGACCTTCCTGCTAATGAAAGTAGGTTCTTCCTATTCCTTCTAAAAAGCCCCTTTGTAATTTCATATTCCAAAGTTACAACCCTCCTCAGCCTCCGCTGTTCCAAAGAAAACAACCCTAATTTTTAGTCAAGCTTTCCCAAATGTTAGCATTTTCTGTTTCTGATAGCATCCTTTTAAAAGGAAAGGTTATGGAGGGGAGTCTTCTTTGTCCCCTCTTGAATAGGTCACATCCTTCCCCGAGCAGTGACCAGAATAATACACAGTATTCTCACTGAGGTCTAGCTTGTGTTTTATACAGTTATAACAGAACCAACTTGTACTTATATTCTACGTGAATAAATGAATGTATGAAATCTATCCGTTTACCTATTGTATGTATCAATTCTGACTCTTTCAGAAATCTGTTCTCAAACACTTCAAGGTCATTTTATTCCTTTAGTATTGTACTATTCATTATGTATTCCCTTGCCTTTTTAGACCTCACCAAATGCCTCATGTCACAAATCTCAAGACTCGATTACACTTATCACTTTTTAAAATCTCTTTCTTTACCCCCACACTACCGCCTAACTGCAGTAGTGCTTATATTTACCTCAGCACCCATGTTGTGTGTGTGCACTTATCATTATTCTGTGAATCTGCCCGCTGTTTGGCATCTTCCTTACAACCACATGGGTTGTAAGGAATTCACCTGGGAATTCAGCAATCATGCCCATTATATTCCTTTCTAATTAATTGCAAGCGCTCATTACCGAACTAGTAGCACTGCTGAAATAGCTGCAAGTCAGAAAGTCATCTCTGGACCACTACCCTCTGCTTCCTGTCAATGAGTCAACATTGAATAAAAACCAAAAGAACTGCAGATGCTGTAAATCATGCCACCTTCTCTTCACCATGGACGTGCAATCTCTATCAGGATGGTCTTTGAGCTCTCCACTTCTTACTGGAACAAAGGCTTGAACCTCCCCACCCACCACCATCACCCTCCTCCGTCTGGCCAAGCTCGTCCTCACCCCAAACATCTTATCTTTTAACTCCTCTCATTTCCTTAGGTCAGAAGAGTGGCCATGGGTAACTGCATGGACCTTAGTTATGCCCGTCTCTTTGTGGGGTATGTGGAACATTCCTTGTTTCAGTCCTACTCCAGCCTCTACCCACAATGCTTTCTCAGATATATTGATTATATCATCAGTGCTGCTTCCGTCTCTCATCCAAAATGGGAAAGGTTTATTGATTTCGCTTCCAATTTTTAGCCGCCCTCGCTTTCACCTGATCCATCTCTGAGTCCTCACTTCCCTTCCTTGACATCTCTGTTTCTATTTGTGGGGATAGACTGGCCACTAGTATTCACTATAAGCCCACAGAATCCTACAGTTACCTGGATTTTACATCCTCGTTGAATGTGAGGACTGCAGATCAGAGTTGAAATGTGTGGTGCTGGAAAAACACAGCCGGTCAGGCAGCATCTGAGAAGCAAGAGCTCTTCATCAGGAATGAGGGGTTGGCTCAAGGGTGATGAGAGATAAATAAGAAGGCGTGGGCCTGGGGGAAAAGTAGCTGGGAATTCAATAGGTAGATGGAGGTGTGGGGTGATGATGATAGGTCGGAAAGGAGGGTGGAGCGGACAGGTGGGAAGGAAGATGGACAGGTAGGCCAATTCATGAGGGTGGTACTCAGTTGGAAGGTTGGCTCTGGGATAAGGTGGGGGGGAGGGGAAATGAAGAAACTGGTGAAATCTACATTGATCCTGTGTGTTTGGAGGGTCCCAAGGCAGAAGTTGAGGCGTTCTTCCTCCAGGCGTCAGGTGAGTAGCACTTGGCAGTGGAGGAAGTCCAGGACTTGCATGTCCTTGACGGAGTGGGAAGGGTAGTTAAAATGTTTGGCCACAGGGTGGTAGGGTTGTTTAGTGCGTGTGTCCCAGAGATGTTCTCTGAAACATTCTGCATGTTGTCGTCATGTCTCCTCAATGTAGAGGAGACCGCACTGAGAACAATGGACACAGTAAATAGCGTGCATGGAAATATAGGAAAATCTCTGACAGATGTGGCAGGATCCTTTGGGGCCTTGGACGGTGGTGAGTGGGGCAGTGTGGGCACAGGTTTTGCACTTCTTGCAGGGATCAGAGAAGGCGCCGGGTGTGGAGGGTGGGTTGGTGGGGGCCGTGGACCTAACATGGGAGTCGCAAAGGGAATGGTCACTGCGGAAGGCAGATAGGGGTGGGGAGGGAAACACATCCCTGGTGGTGGGATCTGTTTGTAGGTGGCAGAGATGGTGGAGGATGATGTGTTGTATCCAAAGGGTGGTGGAGTGGAAGGTGAGGACCAGAGGGATTCTGTACTTGTTGCGATTGGAGGGCTATGGCTCAAGGGTGTAGATGTGGGAAATGGAGGAGATGCACTGGAAAGCATTGTCAACCATGTGAGAGGAGAAACTGTGGTCCTTGTAACAGAAGGCCATTTGGGATGTTCTATGGTGGAACGGGTCCACCTGGGATTAAATGCGGCAGAGACGGAGGAATTGCGAGTAAGGAATAATGATTTTACAGGAGGCAGGGTGGGAGGAGGTGTGGTCCAGTTAGCTGTGGAAGTCGGTGGATTTGAAGTAGATGTCCGTGTTGAGTTTTTCACCGGAAGTGAATATGGAGATGTCCAGGAAGGGGAGGTCCAGAGATGGTCCAGATGAATTTGAGGTCAGAGTGGAAGGTGTTGGTGAAGTTGATGAACTGTCCAGCCTCCTCGTGGGAGCAATTCAGTCATTGATGTAGTGGAGGTAAAGGTGGGGAATGGTGCTGGTGTAGCTGGAGAAGATAGACTGTTCCATGTACCTGACAAAGAAGCAGGCATGGCTGGGACCCATGTGGGTGCCCATGGCTAATCTTTTTGTCTGGAGGAAGTGGGAGGATTCAAAAGAAAAATTGTTGAGGGTGAGGACCAGTTCAGCCAATTGGATGAGTATATCAGTGAATGGATACTGGTTGGGTCGTCGGGAAAGGGAGAAGCGGAGGGCCCGGAGGCCTTCATCATGATGGATGGATGTGTACAGGGATGTGTATATCTACTTCAAATCCACCAACTCCCACAGCTACCTGAACTACACCTCCTTCCTACCTGCCTCCTGTAAAAACAGTATTTCTTACACAATTCCTCTGCCTCTGCTGCATCTGCTCCCAGGAGGACCAATTCGACCATAGAATATCCTAATGTCATCCATCTACGAGGACCGCAATTTTCCCTCCCACTTGCTTGATGGTGCCCTCCAGTGCATCTCTTCCATTTTCCGTGCCTTTGCCCTTGAACCTCACCCCTCCAATCGCAACAAGGACAGAACCACCCTGGTCCTCACTTTCCACCCCACCAACCTCCTGTTACAACACATCATTCCCCGCCACCAGGGATATAATTTTCTCTCCATGCCATGTGTGTTCCGCTGAGACAAATCCCTCTGCAATTCCCTTGTTTGGTCCACGGCCCCCACCAACTCACCCTTCACCTCTCTTGACACTACAAGAAATGGAAAACCTACATCAACACCTCCCTACTCACCACCGTCCAAGGCCCCAAAGGTTGCTTCCACATCCAACAGAGATTTTCCTGTACTTCCACATGTCATCTACTGTGTCTGTTGCTCTTAGTGCAGTCTCCTCTACATTGGGGAGACAGGATGCCAACTTGTGGAACATTTCAGAGAACATCTCTGGGACACACAGACTAAACAATACCACCGCCCTGTGGCCGAACACTTTAACTACCCCCCCTCCCCCCCACTCCACCAAGGACATGCAAATCCTGGGTCTCTTCCACTGCCAAACTCTAGGCACCCAACGCCTGGAGGAAGAGCTTCTCATCTTTTACCTTGGGATCCACCAACTACATGAGATCAATGTACGTTTGACCAGTTTTTTCATTTCCCTTCCCACAACCTTATCCCAGAGCAAACAGTCCAACTCAACACCGTCCCCTTGAACTGTCCTACCTGTCCATCTTCATTCACATCAACCACTCCACCCTCCTTTTCGATCTATCACCATCACCCCCACCTTCATCGCCCAGCCCCACACCCCCTCACATTTATCTCTCAGCCCCTCTTGGACCACCCCCTCATTCCTGATGAAGAGCTTATGCTGTAAACGTAACTTTTCTGCTCCTCAGATGCTATCTGACCAGTTGTGTTTTTCCACTCCCATACTTTACATCCTTGTATCCTGCATGCTGTAAAGTCTCTATTCCGTTCTTCTGTCTCTATTGCATATGTTCCAATGAGGCCAACTTTGACAAGGGATCCTCTGAAATGTCCACCTTCTTCCTCAGCTGAGGACTTCCCAGCACTGTTGTTGACAGGGCCTTTAACCAGGTCCAACCCATCTCCCTCATTTCAGGCTGCAACAGCAATAGGTTTCCCCTTGATTTTACCTACCGTCCTACTAGCATCCACATCCAGAAGATCATTAACCTTCATTTCTATCACTTCCAGCGAGGTGCTACCACCAGATACAAAATGCTTTCCCCTCCCTTGTCCACCTTCCACAGGACTGTTCCCTCAGGGACACGCTATCCATTCTTCCTTCCCTCTGAACACCAACCACAGTCTCATGGTGCCAATCCCTGTAATCACTGAAGGGTTAACAATTGCCCATTTAATTCCTCCCTCTTCAGTACTCAAGGGCCCAAACACACCTTCCAGGTGAAGCAGCACTTTATCTCCATTTCACATAATCTTGTCTACTGCATTTGGTGCTCACAATGTGATCTTCTCTACACTGGGAAAGCGTAGACTGGTTGACTGCTTCGCAGAACACCAAGGATTCTACCCGCAAAAATGACCCTGAGCTTCCAGTTTCCTGCCACTTCAACACACCACCCTCTTTCCTGGTCATTATCTCTGTCTCAGGCTTGCTACAGTGCTCCAGCAAAACTTAGCCTAAGCTGGAAGAACAACACCTCATTTTCTGCCTGGGACCCTGCAGCCTTCTGAGCTCAATAACTTAAGGCTTGGACCTTCCTATGTCCTAGCCCCCAACCCCACACTCCAAGCCTTGTTATCACATAGTCTACTTTTACACATAACCCATTGTTAGCCACTGACAGTCTCCATTAACAGCCATTCTGTGCTGTAGGGTGGCATGGTGGCACAGTGGTTAGCACTGCTGCCTCACAGCACTAGAGACCTGGGTTCAATTCCTGCCTCAGGCAACTGCTGAGTAGAGTTTTCACATTCTCCCCATGTCTGAGTGGGCTTCCTTTGGTTTCCTCCCACAGTGCAAAAACGTGCAGGTTAGGTGAATTGGCCATGCTAAAGCCTCACAGCACTAGAGACCTGGGTTCAATTCCTGCCTCAGGCAACTGCTGAGTAGAGTTTGCACATTCTCCCCATGTCTGAGTGGGCTTCCTTTGGTTTCCTCCCACAGTGCAAAAACGTGCAGGTTAGGTGAATTGGCCATGCTAAATTGCCTGTAGTGTTAGGTGAAGGGGTACATATTTGGGAGGGTTGGTGTGGACTTATTGGGCTGAAGGGCCTGCTTCCACACTGTAAGTAATCTAATCTATTCATCCTCCCAGCCAGATTGTTATCCACTCCTTTGTCTGTCCAACTATTCTTCTCTCTCTACGGGGTCTATCCCCACCTATCGTTTACTCCCTCCCCCTGCCCCCACCCTAACTTCTGCATACAAACTAACATTTTTTCTAGCTGAATTGAATTGAATTGAATTGAATTTATTGTCACATGTACCGAGGCACAGTGAAAGGCTTTGTCTTGTCGCAATACAGGCAGATCACAGAGTTAAGTAGCACAAGTAAGTCAATAATAGATAAACTGCTGCAAAAACAAAAACACAGGTACAGGTAAATATGAAGAGTTCGTGAGTCCATTCAGTATTCTAACAACAGTAGGATAGAAACTGTTTCAAAACCAGCTGGTCCGTGTGTTCAATCTTCTGTACCTTCTCCCTGATGGTAGAGGTTGTAGATAACCATTACCAGGGTGGAATGGATGTTTGAGAATGCTGGCAGGCTTTCCTTGACAGCAGGCCTGGTAGATGGATTCTATAGATGGGAGGTTGGCTTTTGTGATAGTCTGGACTGAGTTCACCACTCTCTATAACCGTCTCTGATCTTGAATGGTAGAGTTGCCATACCAGGTAGTGATACATCCAGACAGAATGCTCTCGATGGTGTACCTATAAAAATTAGCAAGGGTATTCGCAGTCATGCCAAATTTCCTCAGCTGCCTGAGGAAGAAGAGATGTTGTTGGGCCTTTGTAACCAGTGCATCCATATGAAGAGTCCAAGAAAGCTTGTTGTGGATAACCACTCCCAGGCGCTTGACATTCTCCACTCGTTCCACCTCTGTGCTGTTAATGCGTAAGAGGGCATAAGTAACATCCTGCCGAAAGTCAATAATGAGTTCCTTGGTTTTGCTGGAATTGAGAGGGAGGTTGTTCTCAGTGCACCATTTTTCCAGGTCTTCCACATATCGTCTGTAGTCTGTTTCATCGCCATTTGAGATTTGACCGACTGTGATGGTGTCATGAGTGAACTTGTAAATGGCATTAGTCTGGTATTTGGTGATGCAGTCATTGTTATACAGTGAGTACAGTAGGGGGCTGAGTATGCACCACTGGGGGGAAGGGGGGTCCAGTGTTGAGTGTTAGTGAGGATGAAATATTGTCTCCAATCTTCATTGATTGTGGCCTGTGGGTCAGGAAACTGAGGATCCAGTTGCAGAGAGTGGTGTTTAGTTTAGTGATCAGTCTCAGGGCTTAATAGTGTTGAAGCTGAACTGTAGTCAATGAGTCAGATTCTTACATAGCTGTTCTTCATATCAAGATGTTGAAGGGAGGAGTCAAGGGCAAAGTGATATGGCATCTGATGTGGATCAGTTGGTCCGATAGGCAAATTGGAGTGGCTGGAGTTGATTAATGCCATGACCAGCCTTTCAAAGCACTTCATGACCACCAAAATTAGGGCCACTAGTCAGTAGTCATTGAAACATGCTGTAAGAGCCTTCTTAGGCACAGGGATGATGTTGGCCCTTTTGAAACAGGCAGGAACCATCAATTACCATCAGTTCTGAGGAAGGGTCGCCAGACTTGAAACATTAATTCTGATTTCTCTTTACAGATATTGCCAGACCTGCTAAGCTTTTCCAGCAATTTCTGTTTTGGAGTCAATTCTGAGGTTTGCTGCAGATGTTGGAGGAAATACTTCAAACATTGCCGATTGATCTGTATAATTTTGTTGTTATAAGGAGTTCAGGTGTATAATATAATCAAGTAGAGTAGATCAAGTCCCAAAGATGGTTAACTGCAATAGTCCATGATGTTATAAAAGGAAGTGACATCACATTCATGTGATTTGAGTAAAAGAGAGTGCAACATGGAAAAAAAGTTGATCATCTAAGGTAATGTTTTCATAACTATACATGTTTATGAATAAGGTTCGAGTGTTTTCTAGTTTCCAGTCTTCAGGAGTTATTGAAACTGTTCCAGTCCAACAACACAATAATACAAGGTGGATCAATACATTATATCTGCATCATTACAAGGGGAGGCAACAGTGTAATGTCGGGTAATGTCACTGGCCTAGTAATCCAAAGAACTAGGCTAATGCTCTGGAGGCATGTATTGAATCCCACCATGCCAGAACATTCAATTGAAATTTGGAATTTAAAGCTAACCTCCCTGTTGTAAAAACCCATCTGGTTCACTTTTAGGGAAGGAGGTCTGCTGTCTTTACTGTTCTCTGAATTGGCCCTAGAAGGATAAGGGGCTGGCCAACAACATCTACATCCCATGAAAGAGAAAATTCAACTCAGATATTTGATAAAATATCTAAGGTGATTTCACAGCAGAGTAAATAGCAAGACCAAGATCATTGTGTAGCACAAGAGACAGAAAATGAGATGGATCAAACAAAGGTGATCCAGGGTCTGCTGTACTTCTGTCAGGGGCTGTTCAGGAGCAGCAACAGGGCCCATGATTTTGTCCTTGGCCCGAGGGTACTCATGGTCAAACTGTTATTTGCCACAGGGGTTTTTTCAAAGAACTGAAAGTCACCATTCTTGCAATGTACCAATTTGACATGGAGGAAGTCACAACTGTGTTTGGTGTACTGCCTTGTGCATGAATGGGTTTATTTAATACAATTATGACTGAGATTTATCAATAACATAAAGAACTAACCATTATGGTTAAAGCCACTATGGAGTCAAATAGAAAAGAGATTTTCGTTGCTCCACACTGGGCCGAATTCATGCCCTAATTGTGGAGGTGCAGGTTATCCTTCTGCTGTATTCATTATTATTTACACAATAATGTAGCAATCTATTTTTCCTAAATCTAAACCCAACTGTGCTGTGAAGGCTTTCTAAGGCATTCTGTGATCAGCAAGTTTACTCGAGCAAAACCACATGTATTGATGTAGAAATACATGAGTAGTTTTGACTTTTTAGATATAATGCGGTTATTTGCCTATTGTGTGCTCTCCTGCAGAACATGTTACGCTGCTTTAAAATTCTCCCATTGTTTCTACATGCAGTTCTGACCTCAAATTACAGCACTCATATTGAAATTTCACCCAAAACAAAAGCAAGTTAAACCAAATAAAAATTTGTCAGCAGCATGTTGAAAGAGCAATGAGATTACATTGAGGTGAAAATAGAATAGATAGAATCTTTAGTGTGAAACAGGCCATTTAGCTCAACAAGTCCATACTGACCCTTTGAAAAGCATCCCATTCAGGCTCACCTTCCCCTCAACCCTATCTGTGCATTTCTCATGACCAACCCACACATCCCTGGACACTATTGGCAATTTAGCATGAACTATCTACCTAATCTGCAGATCTTTGGACTGTGGGTGGAAACCTGAATACCCAGGATAAAACCATACAGACATAGGGATAATGTACAAACTCCATACAGTTGCCTGAGGCTGCAATTGAACCTGGGTACCTGGTACTGTGAGGCAGCAGTGATAACCACTGAGACATTGCACTGCCCAGATGGAAATAGAAAACATCCCCTCTAACTCAGATATGACACAAGGGAAATTTCAATACAGTGGCTAACAAATCTCCCTCTCAGCTTTTACAACCCGTACTGATCATCATTCACAGTTATTTAACCATATTTTTGCCATGTAGATTTCCCAAAGACTGATCCTTGACTCCATCCAATTTTGCATGCACTTATTTTCCCACAATGACACCATTCAAAAGCACAGCATTAGTACATTGACGTAGCACCAACTCTTCCCCAGCATCAACTCTCTTGACCTCCCCTCCACTGTTGCGAAATGATCCAGCATTTGGCACTGGATGAACGGAAATGCTTGGATATTGGTGAGTCAGAAGCCACAGTCTCCACTCAAAACTCTGTTGCTAAGTTACAACCTGCTTTCTGACAACAGTCTTATTGCAATATTGTCGACACAAACATTTAGACTAATATTTGCGTCCATCACTAGGAAGTCCTCTTTCCCCATTTATAACATCACCTAACATTGTTCCAGTCTCATCCAAACTGTTATGGTTAACTTTAGATTCAATTATTCCAACTCACTCAAGGCTGGTCTCCTACTATCCTCACTAAATTCCAAAATTTCTGCTGCCCAAGTCTTAATTCACAGAAGGTCCCATTCCTCTAACACCTCTGTGCTTGCTGACCCATATTGAGATCCAATCAAGTCTTGATTTGAAAATTCCCATCCTTGTTTTTGAATACTGTAATGCTCTTACACTTTCCTATCACTGTAATCTCCTCTAGACCACAACGCTGCAAGATATCTGTGCTACTTGAATCATATTGTTTTTTGTGCATTCCCTATTTTAACTTTTGCACAAGGGGAGCTACATCTTTGTTGGCCTCAGCCCCAGCCACTGAAATTCAATTCCAATACCTCTCCAGCCTCTCCTTCATTTTCTGTATGATGATAGCTGTATCCCGTGACAGTAATGAATACGTTACATTATCAGTGATGTCTGTTAATCTTGTGATTCACTTGGAATTAAGAGTGAATTAGCAACAAGCTAAGAGCACTTTCTCCTACTCACCTAATGTATAAATAGTAAATAAAGGTTCCTGTTCACCAACCTATGGACCAATTCACTTCTCGCTACAACCTCAGTTATAATTTCATTACATGGTGGCAGTGATAATTGACCCCTCACACTGTAAACCTTCACAGATTTCCCAATAGGTGGAATTGGCAAGACAAGATGAATCCTTAGGGAAGCATCTGCAGCAGCCACGCCCTCTCAGGCTTAGTCACTGCTGTGAATGGGGACTGATTCTGTAGTCTATCAGCTAGATAGTCAATGTAAGCCAGAAGGCCTGTAAGAAGAGAATACTGAGATGTCACCTAGTCCAGGCTGAAGAGAGCAGCAAACGAAAGGTCTATTGAAATGATACCACCTGTGATGGGACACCAAAAAGTTAAATTCACAGGTATTCTTCATTGCAGAACCCAGGTAGCCTTTAGCAATGGATAAGTCCTGACATCTACCAAAGCCTTTGAACCATGAGACTGGTCTATACCACCATCTCAGTGGGTAAGATGGTACCAAGGGTTTATCCAACACTGCACCATGTGAGGCCTTGTTTCCAAACTTGGTGAAGATCAGGTAAGTGCATTTTTACACACTATCAGTAATGAAGGGCTGAATCTTACATTTTTTGGCTAAGTCCAAGCTGCAGCAAAGTTTTGAAGGGATGTTCCCCATGAGCCCAAGCACTTTTCCCTATCAAACTCATGTCACAAACTATCTACCTCATCCCTATGGCATATGTCATGTTTGATTCCAGCCCTGTCTTACTACGTGCTGTTCCCAGAACAACTCAGTACTGAGCTGATATCAGCTGATAGGTAGACATCTCTTGCTCCCATGCAATCTACGGTGAGGTGATGGCCCAGAGGTGTTAATGCAAGTCTATTAATCCCAAGACAGGTAATGTTCTGGGAACCCACATTCAGATTCTCCCATCATAGATGGTGAACTTTGAATTCAATAAGAATCAGGAATCAAAAATCTAATGATGGTCATGAATCAATTGTTGGGGAATAATCCATCTTTCTCACTCATGTCCTGCTGAGAAGGAAACTGCTTTTGTTACTCCAGTCTGGTTTGCATGTGACTCCAGACCCACATGAATGTGTTGACTCTTATCTGACCTCTGAGCAATTAGAGATGTGCAATATCCACATCTTATGAATTAATTACATAAAAAATGTATTTGATAGGTTACTATGTACCTGTTCAAGCATTGGCAATCCAGCAACACTCCACTCTGCAGCCACAAAGCCAATGTTGCCATGCCAAGGCAACTCCAATCTCTGACTTTTGTCACTTTAACCATCTTGTCTCACCATTTTCCTGTCCTTTGCTGTATTTGTATAAACACTTTTTCTAAGTTAGCACTACTCTGTCCTTCATGCAAACAGGAGATCCACGCCTCTCGTTCCCAGTAGAGGAATAGCCCAGCAATTGAACAATTCCAAACATGAAATGAAAAGGGAACACAAACAAGACCAATGGAGTTTGGAGTTCAGTCCAGTAATGCAAAACTGCTTTTGGCATTATGACCAACAACTATTTTACAGTCCATGATGGCCTGCTACACCCAGCTCTCATCTGCAGGGTGTCAATGAAGCTTGTAGTGCCTGACACAGCTGAGTCTGTCATAAACAAAGACAGCTTCATCCTCCCCAGCATCCTGTTCTATTCCTTGGAAGACTGCTCCTGTTCCCTCAGTTCCTTAGCAGCCAGCACATCACCTTATTATTTACTCCAATTATGCAAAGTACAGCACACCAGGATGGTGCAGTACACTCTGTCCGGGCTACATCGGACTGGTCCAATCTACAGATCCTCTCAAAATTTCGATTCTCCTGCTCCTCGGATGTTGCCTGACCGGCTGTGCTTTTCCAGCACCACTCTCTTGACTCTGATCTCCAGCATCTGCAGGCCTCACTTTCTCTATAAGAAGCATTATGTTTGGTCTCTGCATTCATCAGGGAATTTTGTGTAATAGGTACCCCAAATCCCCAGTAACCATCCTTGTAAGGCCCTGGACCCTCAAACACAGCATGAAAGTACACCAGGATTTAAGAATCATAGCAGTTGCCTGGGTCGTGGACACAGGGTAGCGTAATAGCGTAAATGATAGTGACTACATGTCATCTAGCCCTCTCAGTGTTACATGTTTAGTCATAGAGTTCAATCTGGATAAATGCGAAGTGATACATTTTGGAAGGTCAAACTTGAAAGATTAGATTAGATTCCTTTGGCCCAATAAATCTACACCGATCCTCAGAAGAGTAACCCATCCAGACCCATCTCCCTCTGACACTATGGGCAATTTAGCATCGCCAATTTACCTAATCTGCACATCTTTGGACTGCGGGAGGAAACTGGAGCACCCGAAGGAAACCCACGCAGACACGGGGAGAACTTGCAAACTCCGCACAGAGAGTTACCCAAGGCTGGAATCGAACCCGGGTCTCTAGTGCTGTGAGGCTGCAGTGCTAACTACTGAGCTACCATGCCACCCCGAATGCTGAATATAGGATTAAAGACAAGATTCTTGGCAGTGTGGAGGAACAGAGGGATCTTGGTGATCAAGTACATAGATCCCTCAAAGTTGCCACCCAAGTGAATAGGGTTGTTAAGAAAGCATATAGTGTTTTGGCTTTCATTAACAGGGGGATCAGGTTTAAGAGCCGCAAGGTTTTGCTACAGCTCTATAAATCCCTGATGAGGCCACATTAGAATACTGTGGCCCAGTTTTGGTCGCCCCACTATAGGAAAAATACAGAGGCTTTGGAGAGGGTGCAAAGAAGGTTTACCAGGATGCTGCCACTAGAGGGCTTGTCTTATGAAGAGAGGTTGACTAAGCTTGGACTTTTCTCTCTGGAGGGAAGGAGGAAAAGAGGTGACCTGATTGAGGTATACGAGGTAATGAGAGGCATGGATAGAGTCAATAGTCAGAGACTTTTCCCCAGGGCAGGATTGACTGGGACAAGGAGTCATAGTTTGAAGAAATGAGGAGGAAGGTATGAAGGAGACATCAGAGGTAGGTTCTTTAAGCAGAGAGTTGTGAATGCATGGAATGCGTTGTCAGTGGTAGTGGTAGAAGCAGAGTCATTAGGGGCATTTAAGCACCTGCTGGACATGCACATGGACAGCAGTGAATTGAGGGGTGCGTAGGTAAGGTTATTTTATTTTACATTAGGATTAATCTTTGGCACAACAACGTAGGCCGAAGGGCCTGTTCTGTGCTGTACTTTTGCTCTATGTTCTATGTTCGATGTTCTATCTTCAATGGCACCCTGGACCTAGGAATTCCAGCTATGTTCCTGAATTCTACTGCCTAGGTTACTGCTCTGATCTTATAATTGAGGGAAAAATTTGAACCAGTGTGACCTTGCATAGATGGCATTGGACACTATCCTGATGCATTTTTGGGAGCACAACTGAGAAGGCCCATATAGTTCACTCGTCACTCCCTGGTCAGTGCCAGTGACAAAGATGTGCAAAGGAGCAGTGACCTTCACAGCCATTGGGAAGGAATGGCCTCCCACTTCTATAGCCCTCAGGTGCTAAGAGGGATACAAGGTATTTCAATAAAAGTCAAGGGACAGCTGCATGGCAAATGACACTGTAATCAACATGGGCTTATGAACATTCGATTTATAGCTTCTGTTGTTGTTCTCTTCCTCTTTGGTGAAATTTACGCCAGTAAGGATGTTGTTAATAATATTGTTGGTTTCCTCTAATTTGTTCCATTTCATAATGACAAAGGTATCATCTGCATACTGGACCCAAAGCTTGGACAGGATCATGGGGAGGACTGTTCATTCAAGTCTCTGTATTACTGCTTCTGCTAAGAATCCTGATGTTGGTGATCCCATGGATGTCCGGTTGAGTTATTTGTAGGTCTTGTCATTGAAGGTGAAGTGGGTAGTGACGTACAGATCTACTAGCTTGAGGATGCTGTTCCTTGCTGATGGAGTTGGTGCTGTCTGGTGTTTGTGTCCTTCATTCATCTAATAGTAGGGTCAGTGTTTCTTTGACCAGGCTGATGTTAATTGATGTGAATAGAGCCGTTAAGACCTCACTATGTGACAAACCAAGGATACAAACATTAGACAGCACCAACTCCATCGGCAAGGACAGCATACTCAAGCTAGTGGACCTATGCCTCATGACCACTTAGACTGGGACAACATATCCATCCTAGGACAGGCTAAACAGAGATATGCATGGAAATTCCTAGAGGCCTGGCATTCAAACCAAAACTCCATCAATAAACACAATGATTTAGACCCCATTTACCAACCTCTGAGAAAAAGAATTGGAAATGATATCACCCACCACAACAGATCAAGACACAAAAATAGCAAGTGGGACAGAGCACCAGTGTTTCACCGGAGACTCACTGATGATGTTATCTAGCATGATGACAAAATGTCGAGGAACAAACCTTCCAGCTCAGCAAGTAAACTTACAACATGATCACAGCATGTTCTATTCGATGCCACACTCCCACTCTTTTCCCATACCCTTTGATGTATTGGGCCACTAATAATCCTCCTATTTGTTTCTAAAACTGATTTAATGACTTGGCCTTCACAGCCTTCTGTGGCAGACTATTTCACAGGTTCACTACCGTCTGAGTGAAAGAATTTCTTCTCATCTCAGTATGCAATGTCTACTCTGTATCCTGAGACCCCTTGTTTGGACCCCCAACAAAGAGAAACATTATCCCTGCATTCAGTTTTTTTTTCAGCCCTGCCAGAAGTTTAGATGTGTCAATGAGGTCTCCTCACATTGTTCTCAATTCAAGTGAATGGAGATCCAGTCGACTCAATCTCCCCTCAAGAGATAAACCTGTTTGTTATTCCAGGAAACAGGCTGGTGAATCTATGCAAGCTCTTAGTTATGTTTTTTGAATGATGACAAAGGTGTCATCCACATTGTGGACCCAAAGCTTGAGTTGGATCACGGGAAAGGTTTTTTGAATGCAGTTCTCCTCAGGTAAATTAACCTTATTGTGCAGCACCAGGCTGTCAATTTAGAACTGCAAGATAGAAAACATTAACTGATATGATTTGCTTGCTTACTGTCTTGTTAGGGAACTGTGTGTAGCATTGGGAAGTGAAGGAAGGCCTCAATATTGGACAGATAGAAGATGACACAAAACCCATGTCGAGTACAAGTGCAACCTAGTTGCGTTGAGTAGCTATAAATGCTATGTATTACTATGTAAACAAAAGGTGAGGGGAAAAGTGAAAGGATGAAATACTCTGATTTTGAAATAGCTGTTCTGCTGTGGTCTGACACAAAAACTTTAGCTTTTCTTCAGATTCCTGCCATTTCTACTGACCTTCAGCTCCCCTGACCTTGTGCCTCTGTTATCTCACTCACAGGCTGTGGGCTTAAATGATTGTTACTAAGAAGGAAGAAGTAGTCTCACCCTTTCCAACAGCCATTATTTTAATCAAGCTCATCTCATCAATCAAATTTACAACTTTTACAGCCCAATCAATAAGGTATTTTAGTCTCCGACAATATTCACTGTAAGGATGCAGTGTAAGGATACAACTGGGAGATTAGAGGCACGTACAAGCTCAGTGTTCATCTGGGTCTGATGGGATTAATCTGTCAGTATTAACAATGAATGATCCATCCCTAGACTGCAATAGGGTTATGAAGACTGCGAGGTACATTACTAATGAAGCATTCCACGAAGCCAGAATCAATACCCTCCTCAACTGAGCTCTTTAGTGCACCATTTCTTCAACAAATTCACTTTATTCATCATATGACTAACACTGTGCTCAAAGTCTACTCAAATCATCACAGACTCATAGAAATGTTTAGCACAGAAGTCAACATTTGGCTCACTGTGGCCAGACCAGTTGACAATAGCCAATCCAACCTTATCGCCCTTTCCAGCACTTAGTCCATCACCCTGCCTTTTACTGCAGTTCCAGTAGATATCAAAATATTATTTTAATATTAAGAAAGTTTCTGCATCGATTACTCTTTCAGGCCTTCGAATCTTCCATAAACATCCTATCTAGTCAAAATCCATACAGTCTCCTCAATACAGGGAATACATTTTTTTTATCCATCTAATAATTTACCTTAGTTTTATAAACTTCTCTTTAGTCTCCTTGTTCCAAAAAATTATTCCTCCTATGTAAAATATTGCAATTTAATGTTAAAACTCTCATTGACCTTTCACTTTTTTTTGTGGTTTGGAGCTTGAACTGTGAACTGTTAGCTGAAAGCTGAGCATTGGACTGCGAGCAGCAGCCTGTATTAAAAGTAAAGAACAAACAAACTGTTAATTATTTCTAAGGCCATCATTTTTGGAAGATTGATTTAGACTCAATGGGCTGAATGGCCTCTATCAGTATTGTATAGATGGTATGATTCTGTGAAAATTATGGTATTGTTAATAAATTGTTATGTTTTTTGTTTGAGCTATAAACCGAGCATCTAGTATCAATCAATCACAAAGTGTGGCACTTATTCAAAAAGTCTGATTCAACATCACTGGGGTTAATTTTTAGGGACTTTGAGGTTTTACTTTTGGCAATATAGAGGTAAGGAGGCCAGTTTGATGTGGCTATCTGTCTTCATGTCACAACACTAGTCATTTTCTTGTAAATATGGTCTACAGTCTTTCTTGTGCAAGCCCATTTTTCTGATGGTGTGATGACCAGAGCTGCACACAGCTCTACAGACCTGGCCTAGCCAGTATTTTGTACAGCTCGAGCATAGCCTTCCTGCTCTTACATTCTGTTTCAGCTATTAAAGGAAAGCATTCTGTATGTTTTCCTGATCATTTCTCTCTGACTACTTTTGAGAATATAAGACTCAAGCTTAATTAAGTACTCAGATTTGGAATTAAAAGAAAATGAAAACAACTTATATTGATGTCAATCTGTTCATAATTTCATAAAGTTCTACAGTGATTTACATACAATTCAGCACCTTCTGCAGTGTACTCAGTATGGAAAGATGTCTGCAAATCTGTGTAGAGCAAACAGCAAATTAATAAAGAATAGATAATAATCTGCTAATTTTTAATGGTGTTAGTTGGGGTATGATTGAGGACTTCTGTGTTCATGTGAGAGGGTGGAGGTGACTTTGATTTAACATCTCATCTGAAAAATATCAGTTTATCAGAGCAGCCCGCCTGCCATCCCAAAACCATACTGCGAGTGTGATCGGATTATCTGTGTGAGTATCTGGATTAGCCTTTTCAGCTCACAGTTTCCTGACTCTAAGGTGTGATGCCCCCCACTGAGCTCCATGGTAGGCATGAACACATTCAGCAACAATTTTGATCAAATTTACACAAATTGTAAGGTAGAATTCAACTCTAAGGATAAATATGAGAACTACTGACCTTGGCCTCCCCAGTCCATCAGCCACATTAGATTCCCTACAATGTGGTAACAGGCCCTTCGGTCCAACAAGTCCATACTGACCCTCCAAAGACCAACCCACCCAGACCCATTCCTCTACATTTACCCCACCTCATGCACCTAACACTACAGAGAATTTAGCATGGCCAATTCACCTAACCTGCACATCTTTGGACTGTGGGAGGAAACTGGAGCACTTGGAGGAAACCCACAGGGAGAACATGCAAACTCCGAGGTGGGAATTGAACCCAGGTCCCTGGCACTGTGAGGCAGCAGTGCTAATCACTGAGCCACCATGCCACCCACATATTCATCTATTCATGACAATATTGCTTGGAGTCATACTAAGCACAAAGGAACATGGCTGTGGTTTTTGAAGTCAAGAGTGTGATGCTGGAAAGCACAGCAGGTCAGGCAGCATCGAGGAGCAGGAGAATCGATGTTTCAGGCATAAGCCCTTCATCAGGAATGAGGCTTGTGGGCTGGGAGAGCTGAGAGATAAATGGGAGGCGGATGGGGCTGGGGGTAAGGTAGCTGAGCATGCAATAGGTAGATGAAGGTGGAGGAGAAGGTGATAGGTCAGAGGGGAGGGTGGAGCAGATAGATGGAAAAGATGTTGGAAGGTCAACTCGGTGCTGAGTTGGAGGCTTGGGACTTGGATAAAGTGGAGGCAGGGGAAATGAGGAAACTGGTGAAATCCACATTAATCCCATGTGCTTGCAGGGTCCCAAGGTGGAAGATGAGGCGTTTTTCTTCCAGGTATCAGGTGGTTAGGGTTTGGCGATGGAGGAGGCCCAGGGTTTTGGAAGCCAATCATTTCTGTCCATGAGCATCACTGCAGGAGATCATCACTACCATTCATGTCCTAGGCCCAACCATCATCAGCTGCTTCATCAATGACCTTCCAGTTAATAGAAGATCAGATGTAAAGATACTCACTATTGATTGTGCAGGATCCCGTGCAATTCAAGGCTCCTTCAGATACTGTAGCAGTCAGTACCTGCATGCTATACTCCTCTAATGTTTCCTGCTGTTGCACAGACCAATGAGTTCTGGAACCTGAAGTCAATGTGTTTGCATGCTGACTGGTGTGCATGGACCCTCCCAGTGAGTGTGGGATAGTACAGATTTGAGGGAGCATTGCATGAGTGTGGCAGGATCAGGGCAACTTTTAGATTTGGCTAATTGGGTCAATGCCACCACCTAGAAGAACAATAGAAGCATGGGAATATCATTACCTGAAAACTTCCAAGCCACATACCATACTGATTTAGATATATATCACTGCTCTTGTATTGCCCCTGGCTTAAAATTCCAAAACTCCTTCCTGAGCAACGTTGTCCATATCTCTACAATGCACAAATTGGTTCAATATTCCACATTTCATGTTGAACCTGGGAAGAAAAGTCTCATGCAACTTTGTTTGGGCAAAATTACCATTGTAGCTGTACATTTTTTTTCATTTAGTAAAGTTGCCATAGTCTCAGAGCACTATAGACCTGCACTCTCATTGCAGACATGTGGTGATTTAACCTGAAGGGCACCATGCCTCAAGTGAGGGATGATTTTGAGAAGATGGGATTCTTATGGTGACCTCAACTGTTACAGGAATTGAAGTTTGCGTAATGAACTAACCATTCAACCAACTGAGTGAACTTACTGAAAACAACTTTCAGTAACGGTGACCATGCTTGGTCCAACTTACATGTAACTCCAGACGCAGATGAATGCGGTTGACTCTTAGACTGCCTTCTGAAGTGGACTAGTAATCCACTCAATTCAAGAGCAATTTGGCATGGTCAAGAACTGTTGGTCTCAACAGTGACAATATGTCCTATGAATGAACAAAAAAAGAAAAGAAATGCAAAGCAAGAATGAGGTGATTTGACATTCTACAACATCGAAAAGTTGGATCAATTATGCTATAAATCTAAATGTCTTTAACAAAGGCTTGCAGAACATTGGTCATTGCATTGAGTATTGAAGTTAAAATGTCATGTCCGAACAGGACTTTGGTTCAGTCACTTTTAGAATGCTACATTCAATTCTTGTCTCCCTGCTACAGGGAAAATCTGTAAACTTGAAAGGGTTCAGAGAAGATTTTCAAGGATGTTGCAGGTTTGGAGGATTTGAGCTATTGGGAGAGGCTAAACAGGCTGGGGCTATTTTCCGTGGAATCAGAGGTTGAGGGGTCACCTTATGGAGGTTTATAAAATCATGAGGGGCATGGATTGGGTGAATCACCAAGGTCTTTTTCCTCTGGTAGAGGAGTCCAAACCCTAGAGGGCATAGGTTTCAGGTGAGAGGAGAAAGATTTAAAAAGGACCTGTGGGGCGGCATGGTGGCTCAGTGGTTAGCACTGCTGCCTCACAGCGCCAGGGTCCCAGGTTCGATTCCAGCCTCAGGCAGCTGTCTGTTTGGAGTTTGCACATTCTTCCCGTGTCTGCGTAGATTTTCTCTGGGTGCTCCAGTTTCCTCCCACAGTCCAAAGATGTGCAGGTTAGGTGAATTAGACATGCTAAGTTGCCCATACTGCTAGGTGCTAGTCAGAGGGAAATGGGTCTGGGTGGGTTACTCTTTGGAGGGTTAGCTTCAGCTGAAGGGCCTGTTTCTGCACTGTAGGGAATCTAACCTAATCATATTTCACGCAGCTGTGGTGTATGTATGGAATGGGCTGCCAGAGGAAGTGGTGGTAGAATACAAATACAGTATTTAAAAGACATTTAGATGGGTACATGAGTTGGATAGGTTTAGAGGAAATAGGCCAAATACTGGTGAATGGGACTAGATCAATTTAGAGTATAAGGTCAGCATGGATGAGTTGTACTGAAGGGTCTGCTTTCGTGCTGTAAAACTCAGAGTCTATGACAGTTTCATTATGGATGATTTCCAATTTGGAGTTAAACGGTAATGTTGTTTGTGAGAGTTCCAAATACAAATACCGTTGTGGTTTTCAGATTACTTGAGGATAATACAGATTATGGTGGGAAATTCAACATTATATAGCTCTACTCTGGAGACAATGTTCGACGAACAATACTTCGCAGTGAATACTGAACTAGGAAAGCCAGTTCTCAAGATAACCAAAGTGTGTTTGAAATATTTGTCTGAATAGTTCTGTCTTGAGTCAAATAAATATTGATATTCTTAGCAAAATATCACTACTACCTACTTTCAATAAAATTCCCTTTGATGGAAGAGTACAACATCTAACCCTTGGAAACATTATGCATACTTGTGAAAAGAGAAACATTTGGTGAAACTTTTTGGCTTGAGTTCAATAGGATAAATGCAAGAATGCCAAGTTTCTAATGAACATAATTTTATATACTCTGGAAGAAAAGGATGCTGAATGCTTGAGCAACACATCTCTTCAGCATTAGTCAAGTTCTGTCCAAAAATAGAATTTCCAGCTTGGGAAAAGGCGTTTTGGTCGACATGGGTCTCCCTTCACTTCAGTTCCTCCAACCTGATCAGCATTCTCTTCTGTATCTTGTTTTCCTTCATTGGAACATGTTGCCCTTAAATGTATCTGTGCTATTTGTCTCAACCTAGGGAGGTGACAGCCTAGTGATATTATTGTTAGATTGTTAATCCAGAGATGCAGGTAATGTTTTGGGGACTCAGGTAGATAGTGGAATTTGAATTCAATAAAAATCCTGTAAGTAATAGTCCAATGATAACCATGAAACCATTGTCAATTGTTGGAAAAAAAAAACATTTTGTTCACTAATATCCTTGAGGGAAGGAAACTCTCTGACCTGCATATGACTCCAGACCCATGGCAATTACTAATGGGCAATAACTGATGGCCTGGCTAGTGATGTCCTTATCCTGTGAAAGAATTAAAAAAACACACACCATGTTCTTGCAAGTTTCACATCCTGTAACCACTCCTGTTTCTCTTGAATCTCTAATTGGATTTAGTTGTGACAATTTTATATTAATGGACCCTTTACTTTTGAATTTCATAGCAATAGAAACATTTTCTTATTTTTCCGCCGAACTGAATTGCTACTTCATTTTGAAAATCTTTCAGGAAACTTTCTCTTTCAGTGAGGGTTTTCTGATAGCTGCAATTTCTCAATTATGGTATTAACCTTGTAAATCTTTCCTGCATCTTCTCTACTACTATATTCATTTAACAAGAAGTGTGCACATACTCCACGTGTAGCAAGTCTATTCATAAAGTTGATTCAAAAGAACATGGGCTCTGTTCAGAGGGGAACTAATGTACGTCATGTATTATGTTCCTTTCCAACGTTCCCAAACTCATCTCGGCAAAGTGCTGACCTTTATCATAAATAGACTTCTAAAGGACTCCTTTCACAACTTCACCTCAGAGGCCATCCAAATGAAGTAAGTAGAGGGGCATTGGTTAATGTGATGCACAGATTCCTGGTCTCAGTATATGATTGCAGATCTTGCCCAGTGGTGTTGTGGGGTTGTCAGCCTTTCAATGCTTAAACTATCTAATATGCCTTCCTCTGAACACAGACAGTGAATGCTCGCAGGTTGCTAGCACTATAAAAAAAAGGCTTGCAATTTTATATACATTTTCATCACTACTGGACATTGCAGGGGATTTATAGCCAATGAAGTACTTGTAAAGTGTAATCACTGTTATAATGTGGGAAACACAGCAGCCAATTTATGCACAGCAAGCTCCCATTACCATGTGGTATTGACTGGATTATATATCTTGACAAAGACGGTTAGGAGATCAATAGACTAGGACAACAGGGATAAGTTCCCTGTTATTCCTCAAAATAGTGACATAGCTCTTTTTTAGGTTAATTTATCATCAGAAAGCTCTATCT
This sequence comes from Chiloscyllium plagiosum, assembly GCF_004010195.1. NCBI lineage: Eukaryota > Metazoa > Chordata > Chondrichthyes > Orectolobiformes > Hemiscylliidae > Chiloscyllium > Chiloscyllium plagiosum. Next base: position 45,338,060 of record NC_057712.1, read on the forward strand.
CTGATAATACAGCACTCCCTCCATTCTGAACTGAAGTATCAGCCTTGACTTTTTTTGCTTAAAACACTGGAGTAGACCAACAACTTGCAGTACAATAGCAATGCTATAGCAGGTAATAAGGTAGCCATCTTAAAATAGTTCATTCCTCTGAATCAGTCAAAAATGACATGGATTCTAAGTACAAGATTCAATAATGGTAAAATCACTGAAAATGTCAAATGGTGATTCTTAGATTGTCTCTTCCTGGAGATGGTCATTGCCTGACATTTTATTTGCCACTTCTCAGCCCAAGCCTGGATATCATCCAAGTCATAATGGACTATTTTACTATCTGAGGAGTCGCGAATGGAGCTGAACATTGTGCAATCATCAGTGAACATCCTTATTTCTGACCTCATGATCGAGGGCAGGTCATTGATGAAGCAGCTGAAGATGGTTGGGCATTAAACCCTATTCTGTGAGAACTCCTGCAGGGATGTCCTGGAGCTGAAATGACTGACTTCAGACAATCACAGCTATTTTATTATGTGCCAAGTATGACTCTAACCAGTGGTGAGCTTCTCGCCTGGTTCTCATTGAATGAGTTGAGCCTGTGTAATTCTTTTGCCACTCAGATCTGTTCAGCCCAAAACATTGAAAGTTTTCAAGAGGAGTTGGATATAGTACTTAGGGTTAAAGAGGAGAAAGCAGGATCAAGATATTAAGGAAATTCTGAGGATGGGTGACTCAACCGAAAATGTTAACTCTGATCTTTGATCATTGATGCTGCCAGATCTACTGAGTTTTTCTAATAATTTCTGTTTTTGTAACAACGTACTGAGTTGGATGATTAACAATGATCAAATTGAATGGTGGAGCAGGTTCAAAGGGCTGAATAGTTTACTGTTGTTTTTATTTTCTATGTGTATATGTTCCCCCACCCCACCTACAAAAAGATGCTAAGGCTAGCCTGAATTAAGCTGAACACCAATAACATAGGTGGACTTCTAGGCAACTGTTGCACCTTTACAGACAGTTTGACCACTGCAGTTCTTATGTTTTGGGGTTTGCTATCTCACTTCTAGATCACTGTCATGATCAGGGATCCAAAGGCTGATTACTAATCATACTGATCTGAGGAGCTCTGTTTCTCTTCCTTGCTCCATGCACATATTTTGAAAGAGCAACTAGAATTTATGCTGTTCAGGGCAGCCACATGCTTGGCTGCAAGAACCTGAGGAGAAAGTGAGATCTGCAGATGCTGGAGATCAGAGCTGAAAATGTGTTGCTGGAAAAGCGCAGCAGGTCAGGCAGCATCCAGGGAACAGGAGAATCGACGTTTCGGGCATAAGCCCTTCTTCAAGAACCTGAGCAGAACAGTCTTTAATTGGGCAGCTTAATTTCTCACAGACTCCCTGAAACAGGCCCCTCAAAAGTTTAAACAAGAGGCCTATCATTTGTCTTACGCAGCTACCTAGGAACCCTAAGAATTTATTCAGGCCAATATTGCCACTTAAGTTATTAGCCTTGTAATGCAGTTGGGGTTTGATGATTGAATAATGAACGATATGAAATATTGCAAAGCAAATGAAATGTAGTCAGATGTAAAATCCAAGTCCCCTCTAAACCAATCATATGCTCTAACTTTGAAAGAATAGGGACAATGGTCAGGGACAGTGTCATTTTCTACTTCAATTGAGCATGAATTTGAGACAAAGTTGAAGTGAACTTGGTTCTGCAGGCTTGCGCACTCAACAGTTAGCTGAGGTTGTCAATATTTTTATTGAATGTATTAACATGCAAGGGGAAAATAGAGCATGTCTATCTTGGCCCAATATAGATCTCAGAAGAAAGCTACTAATTTTACCATCAAATGTGGCATGAGATCCGTACAACAGCCCCAACTTTAACTGATTTGACAATCAGTAAACTGTGGATATTTAACAAGGACATTCTATCCTGCCTTCATTACAAGGATTTCAGTTTTCAAAGTTGTCTCTTTTTCTAATATCACAAGGCAGTGGATTTTACATTTAATTCTACATTTTACACATGCTTGCAGTAAATTTGCTGCCTCAAAAGCCTCATCATGACATGCAATATGTTTGACTCCTGAGGTATGGGTTATAATGAGGGTGGAATATATACGGAAACCTACTTGCTTTCTACAATCCTTGTTAAAGCCTTCTGATCATTTGTGTATTATTGAACATGCGATCCCCAAACTCTTCTGCTTGCTATACAGGCAAGCTGGGTGTGGTCAAATGGGAATGCTCATTACTGAGGATCAACTTAACTGTGTGAAGAAATGTTAACATGGACATCCAAGCAGAGCAGTGAGAGTCTCTGAGTTCTTTGTCTTGCAGACTATGTAGTAACGCTCAGAAGAATTCCTGCAGTACGTGAGCTTCCTCATTACGTGGGAACTCTCCTGGGAGTGATGCAAATGAACAGCGGCTCTATAGGAGCCGAGGTACTTCCTTCACTGTAGTGAAGCAGCTTATTCAACAGGAAACCAGAAAAAACAACACAAGTAGTAGAAGCCAGAAGAAGGGAGCCTTCTCACTGTGATGGCACAGCTGACGATGATAGAACTTATAGAGCAAAGGACAGGCCATTTATCAATCACTAATTTTTGAGCCTCAAGTTCTCAGGGTGCCTGGCAGTGTCCTTTGAGCTGTGAGAAAGAAGTGTTAGACATCCTTCCTAACCTGACCACTCCCTCCTGCAACCTTAAACAATTAAAACAAAATTGTTTCAAATAGTTTGAAGAGTCTAATTCTTCACTTTCTTGTGGATAATGTGAATTTTAAATTGTGAATTATCCACCATGTAAAATTGACTAAATGAAAGTTAAAAGCTCTTCAGTATAATTATGCATCAAACTAATTATCACTGTTTAGTTGGAAGGAAGAGTTCTTTCCGGAATAATAATGTGCAGATTCTTTTCAATATTGCATGAGTTTCTATTGAAGCTCAATTATACTTCAAACAACTAGAATCAGTGCAAGACTGTTCAGCTTCCAAATTCAAGTTAAAGCTTAATGTGAGCAAAGAGACAGTTGTCCCCTCAGCCTTTGGCTAATAAAGCCAATTAAAGTTAAAAACTAAAATAAAGCCGTGGCAAATTAAAAAAAAATGAAGATCAATTCACCATCAGGGAACTTTTTGAATTTCAGTTCACACCATTTGCCCGTTTAGAGGCATCTCATCACACATGCCTAACTTGCATTCATGAGATTTCATTGGCAATGGGGGATGAGTGGCATAGTAGCAATGCCACTGGACTCGGCATCCAGCAGCCTGAGTGAATACATTGTGGACGCAGGCTTGAATTCCATCAAGGCAATTGGTGGAATTAAAATTCAGTTAAAGACTGGAATTGAAAACTAGTCTTAGTCATGTTAACCAAGGCTATGGACCAGGTGCTTGAAAATGGAATTAGAATAGTCAAGTGGCTGTTTTTGATTGGCGTCAAGCCTTTTTCTGTGCTGTAGATCTCAGCACTCTATAACTGTAAAACCATAATTGATGGTCATAAAAACCCATCTAGTTCAGTAATGTCTTTTAAGGACAGAAATTTGCCATCCTTATCTTGTCTGGCCTACAGTAAAGTGGTTGACCTCTAATTCCTCTCTGAAATGACCTAGCAAGTCACTCAGTTCAAGACAACTGGAAAGGGCAACAAATGAGGTCCTTGATTAGTGACACCCATTCCTATCAAACAAGTGTTCCCTCCACAGTTTGGGAATCAGTTTAGCTTATCCCACTCCCTAAAATCTAAAGGTCACTTCTGGAAAGTCAGGGCTACACATCTATCATCGTACACCATAAAAAAGGCCCCAATAAAGGAATGGTACAACTTCACAGCATAACATGATTGTGAAGTCACCAGAATAGGAATTAAACAGGGATGAAATGTTATGATCTCCATTCTACTATGTGAAAGAGAGTGGAAGCAGATTCAATGATAACTTTCAAAAGAGAATATGGTATCTATTTAAGATGGAAGAAAAATGGAATGGCATAGGAAGGAGCAACAAGCTTTCAACAAATTGAGTAAGTCTATGAAAGAGCTGGCATGGGCAAAATGGACAAAATGGCATCCTCTTGCGCTGTAATAGTCTACCATCCTAATATTATTTCTTGTACTGTGGAGCATTCAAAAAGAAAATCTGCACCAAAAGGCTTTATTCCACATGGATAAATAATAGAAATACACATCAGAACACTATCTCTATTGTTTCTCTGTCTAAACCACCATTCTGCATTCTCATGAGGAAACAGTTCTATGTTGGTAGCAACTGAACTAAATTTTACAACTAAGTCAAAACTTATGCAGCAAACTTTAAAGATAAGAGGCAAACCTCTTTGCCAATACCTTTGACTTCCATAAGCCACAAATAATAAGCAAACAGATATCTAATGAAACTTTTTTCCTGTTACTGACTACAGCAGAAGTTGTTGGTGTTTTGTGAAGAGTTGCTGCATAATAAGTACACTAGTAATGACTACCTTAGTGCTTTTGGAGCACATTAATTTCTTCCAGAAAATCAAGGTAGTTATTTCAGTATATTACCAGAAAGCCCCAATTAGAACTGTGGTGGAACCGAAAGGTCACTTAGTGGGAAGATCAATATTTGCTTTCGCCCTGCTGAGTAAGCTGCTGGCCTCAGAACTGCAAAGAAAATCTATCAGGCTTTTTGAAGACAAGGATAGAATCAGCTCACTGCCTTATTTTGCTCCTCAGGTCTGCACAGTTCACATGCAAAATATTCATAAAGCTCAGCAAGCAGAATATATGCAGCCCTGTTTGTATTTGATTCAATAAGTTTAATCTAATTTGGTTACATAGGGTATTACAGGTTATCCAACAAATACAGGTAAAAGGTGTTCAGATACAAATCAACCAGAATAGCTTGAGGGGATGAGTGGCCTCCCATGGTTCACATGTTCATAAATCATAAACTAAGGCTCTCATGAGTGAAATGGTCTCCCCCCTCTATCCGGGCATTTTCTTTTAACATGATCAACCCAGACGCAATCATGCCATTATTGTTGATGATCAAGATCACCTAAGAAATGTGTCATGCCGATTGTCCCTTAGAGATATGCAGATAACATTCCCCTAGACTCTCCCAAAATACACTCAAAATAGAGTTTTCGTTTGAAGGCTGTACCTTCAATTTGGGACACAGCTATTGAACTGAATGTTGGCAGGTGGCTGATCAAATTGTCAAAGCTGATCAAAACAGAAAGTGTCAGCAGTGGTAACTCTGTGAAAGCTTCTGTACATCGGCAGTGTTTTCTGGATGGAGCTGCTTATTGTTTCCCTTAGACCATGGATACATCCCTACACTGTTCTGTACTCTAGATTCTGTCAACTGGTCTGGGTGTGGTGTTGCTCCTGCACTATATTGGCCGTTACCTTAGACTGTACCAATCTGAGTCTGCTGCAGTTCTGTCTCTGCCTTATTGAAGAGCATCTGACATCCAGAAAGATTTTTTTTTCTTACACACTATTATACAGAAGACTGATCACTGTATTCCAATTTTCTAGAACAACTTTTCTATTTCTCACTTCTTAGACTCTCAACATCATATGACTGTTGATCTCAGGATTAAATCATTATCCACATTATCGAATTATTAGCACATATATTCTCAATTCCGATGCAGCCATTACAATACATAGAGCCATTTGAAAATTGAAGTCAGCTAAAATAATACTCAGTGGGATTAAGTTAAAAATCACACAACACCAGGTTATAGTCCAACAGGTTTATTTGGAAGCACTCGCTGATGACAGCTACCTGATAAAAGAGCAGCGCTCTGAAAGCTAATGCTTCCAAATAAACCTGTTGGATTATAACCTGGTATTGTGTGATTTTTAACTTTGTCCACCCCAGTCCAACACCGGCACCTCCACATCACAGTGGGATAAAGACATTGTTCTGTCTCAGCTTTGTGTAAAAACTCCTGGAGAGTACAAGATAGCATCTACTTCTTTTATTACTTTGGTTGTCTTGTAAAACCAGATAAGGAGGAGCGAAACAGCTTTCACTCTTTCTAACGCTTTTAGTGTGCTACAATAATGGTTTCTGAAATTCTTCTCAGCAAGCAGCTATAGTAATAGTTGTACTAGTCAAAATTAAGGAGTCGATTACAACAACCTCATAAGTAAGAGAAAGAAGGATTTTATCATGTATTAACATCAAGAAAATAATAAAATGCATCATCAGACACACACATACAAACCGAAATATAAAGTTTAGCAAAAGACAGATTGGTACAGCAGAAATATACAATTTATGCAAATTAGTAAGTTCTTAGAGTCATTGAGATATTCTAGTTGAACCTAAGACAATGGTTGGTTAGTTGATATCTAGTACTTTTCAGCAATAGTTAAATTTGTAGAATCTTTGAATTCCTGGTGAGTGAATGTTTCCCAGAATTGTTTTATCGCTGATTCTGGTTAGAACATAGAACATAAAACAGTACAGCGCAGTGCCCAACCTTTTATCCTACTCTAAGATCAGACTAACTACAAACCCTTCATTGTACTAACTTGCATGTGCCTATCCAAGAGTTGCTTAAATGTATCTGACTCTACTGACATTGCTGTCAGTGCATTCCACACACCCATCATTCTCTGAGTAAAGAACCTACCTCTGACATCTCCCCTAAACCTTCCTCTAATTACCTTAAAACTATGCCCCCTCATGATAGACATTTCCACCATTTTCTCTGGCTGTCCACTCTATCTATGCCTCTCAGCATCTTGTACACCTCTATCAAGTCACCTCTCATCCTTCTTCGCTCCAATGAGAAAAACACAAGCTCCCTCAACATTTCTTCATAACACATGCCCTCCTGTCCAGACAGCATCCTGGTAAATCTCCTTTGCTTCCATATCTTTCCTATAATGAGGCGACCAGAACAGAACACAATATTCCAAGTGTGGTCTAACCAGGACTCCATAGAGCTGCAGCATAACCTCATGGCTCTTAAACTCAACCCCCTAGCTAATGAAAGCCAACACACCATACGCCTTCTTAACAACCCTACCAACGTGGGTGGCAACTTTGAGGGATCTATGGACATGAACTCCAAGATCCCTCTGTTCCTCCACACTGCCAAGAGTCCTGCCCTTAACCCTGTATTCTGCATTCAAATTTGACCTTCCAAAGTGAATTACTTTGCACTTTTCCAGGTTGAACTCCATCTGCTACTTATCAGCCCAGTCCTGCATCCTGTCAATGTCTTGTTACAACCCACAAAGCCCTCCACACAATCCACAACTCCACCAACCTTCATGTCATTAGCAAACTTACTAACCTACCCTTCTACTTCCTCATCCAAGTCATTTATAAAAATCACAAAGAACTGATCCCTGTGGAACACCACTGGTCACCGAGCTCCAGGCTGAATACTTTCCATCTACTATCACCCTTTATCTTCTATGGGCCAGTCAATTCTGTATCCAGACATACAGGTTTCCCTGTATCCCATATCTCCTTACATTCTGAATTAGCCTATCATTGGGAACCTTATCAAATACCTTGCTAAAATCAATGTATACCGTATCCTCTGCTCTACCTTTATCAACATGTTTTGTCACATCCTCGAATGATTCAGTAAGGTTTGTGAGGCATGGCCTATCCCTCACAAAGCCATGTTGACTATCTCTAATCAAACTATAGTTTTCCAAGTAATCATAAATCCTGTCTCTCAGAATCCTCTCCAATACTTTTCCCACCACTGATGTAAGACTAAGGGGTCTGTAATTTCCAGGATTATCCATATTCCCTTTCTTGAACAAGGGAATAACATTTGCCAACCTCCAATCATCTGGCACTACTCCAGTGGGCAGTGAGACCCCAAAGATCATTGCCAAAGGCACAGCATTCTCTTCCCTCACTTCCTGTAGTATCCAAGGGTATAGCCCATCCGGCCCAGGGGGTTTATCTATCCTTATGTTTTTCAAAATTTTCAGCACATCATTCTTCCTAACATCAACCTGTTCTCACATAGATTTCTGTTTTACATTGTCCTCAGAAACATCAAGGTCCCTCTCACTAGTGAAAACTGAAGCAAAGTATTCATTAAGGACCTCCCTTACTTCCTCTGATTCCAGGTGCAAATTCCCTCCACAATATATGATCAGTCCTACCTTCACTCTGCCCAACCTCTTGTACCTGTTGAAGAAGGGCTCTGGCCCAAAATGTCAATTTTCCATCTCCTTGGATGCTGCCTGACCTGCTGTGCTTTTCCAGCAGCACACTCTCAACTCTAATCTCCAGCATCTGCAGACCTTACTGTCTTCTAAAGCTCTCCTAAGTCCATTCTTCAGTTCTTTCCTGGCTACCTTGTAACCGTATAGAGCCCTGTCTGGTCTTTGCCTCCTCAAACTTAAGTAAGCATCCTTCTTCCTCTCGACTAGATGGGAAATAGCTAGTCTTTCAGTCCTTGCTGTTGCTAATCCATTTTCATTCTCTTGGTGTCTGCTGCTGTATCAGACAGCTAGCAAGCGAATGAGTTAGCATGGCGAATCTACCTACCCTGCACATCTTTGGACTGCAGGAAGAAACTGGATCAACTGGCAGAAACCCATGCAGATATATGGAAAACGTGCAAACTCCACAGAGACAGTCACCCAAGGCTAGAATTGAATCTATATCTGTGCTGCTGTAAGGCAAAGGTGCTAATCACTGAGCCACCATGCTGTCCTAAAATGACTATAATTCATTTATGTATTCCAGAGTCTGGCGCCATCGGCTTTCCAAGAGAAATAGTTGCAGGCAACCTTTCATGTGTAGAATGAGCAACTTCTTATAAAGGTGTAAGTTAAAACAGAATATGTGAATTTCTTGATGTCTGACTCACTTAACTGGTTTCAGCTAAAATGGTGGTTTCAGATCAAATAATTTTGTTCAGTACATATTGGTTTCCTGAACTTCCCTCAACATACAGTCAGATGGCTGATGCAGCCAGTTTAGATCTATGTTTCTTCCTGATTAAAACCATTATAGACCAGGAAAATCTTATAATGGATAATCTGATCATGGTAATCCACTATCATCACAATTTCAAAACACTTTTCTTACAACAAAATTCATTTTGAAATACAGTTACTGTAACAATTTTGGATGCATAACAACAAACATGCACTAAAGTAGATCCACAAAACAGCATTAAATACATGACAAGATCTCCTGTTTTAGCAGCAAATCAAGTATTTTTAAGCGGGATAGTAATGAAAGCTTCTCTGCTCTTCTCATAGCGTCGTAGTGGGATCTTTTATGATCAGATGGCATTTTGGACTATTATCCCATTAAAAAGACAGCATCACCTATTATGCCGTACTCCCTCAATACTGCACAGATCTGACAGCTGAGGTTCAGCATTCAGACATTAACTTTATAACATTTGCATGCTGATACGAGAGTGCTACTCACTTAGCCAAGGTGGACATTTTGATAACTCGAAGACAGTGAGAGGTAAACTGGTAGTAAAATGTAGACCCAGCATCTAGTCTCTTCAGGCAAGATCAGGTTTTGATGATTCAATGATATTGACAGAAATTCAACAATTACCAAAGGAGTTAGATGCAGGTAAAAACATCTAATCCATATGTTGCTCTGATCAAAGAATTGTTTCTTTGAAAGTGAGATTGAAACCTACCAATAGGCAAGATCTGTAGCTAGAGTAGCAGAGCTAATTTAACTTTGATGTATTCTGTTAAAATCTACTTCTTTTTCTTTCAGAAGAAGTTAGAAGATACTTTTGTCTATTTCTGGATGAAGATAAGTAAGTGCAGATGCTAAGCCTGCTGGCAATTCAAAACATTAGGTATTGCGTTTGTTGGAACCTATCCCTTCTGTACTCAGCCTACTTGCACTTCTGAATTGTGACAGTGGGATTAGTCCTATAAATAATTGAAAGAAATGCAGACGCTGGAAATCAGAAACAAAAACAAAAATTGCTGGAAAATCTCACGAGTTCTGGCAGCATCTGTGGAGAGAAATCAGAGTTAACATTTAGGGTCCAGTGACCCTTCTTCAGTGCAGACAGGAAGCTGAGACCAGAACCAGATCAGCCATGGTCATATTGAATGGTATTGGATGTTCAAAGGGAAAATAGCCTTGTCTTGTACCTACTTCCAATATTCTGATGGACAAGTTGTGTCAGATTCAGAAACCTGGCCAATTTTTCCAAATGGATTCTCAACTTTGTAGCTATGGATGTGGATAGTGTACATCTGTATGTGGTTTGAGATTAAAAAAAAACTACAGATGCTCGAATATAAAGTAGGCAAACAGGAGACTGGAAGTACACAGCAAGCAAGGCAGCATCAGGAGATGGAAAAATCAAAGTTTTTTGGGGGGTAGGGGGAGCTACAGATAAAGAGGGTTGGCAGAGTTGGTGTGGGGAGAGTTCTGAGGTAGTGATAGGTAAATACAGGTAGTGAGTGCAACCTGGTTAGTCAACAGGAGGGATTAATCCATTTGGTAGTTGGAAGAAAGGGTTGCTAGGTGGAATGGAAGGGAGGAGGCAGGGTTGGAAAAGGAGCCGGGGGATAGATGGGAAGGCTATTTGAAATTAGAGAATTCAATGTTAGCCCTTCAGCCTGTAGGCTGCGCAGGCGGAAGATAAGGTGTTGTTCCTCCAATTTGCAGACTGATTTATTGCAGCAATGGAGGAGGCTGAGGATAGACATGTTGGAGGTTGAGTGGGAGCAGTGACCGAGAGGTCAGGCTGGCTGTTTCTGGTCAGTTGAAGATGCTTGGCGAAATAGTCACCTAGTCTATGTTTGGTCTCACTAATGCAGAGAAGAGCCCATCAGGAGCACTGGGTGCAGTAGACTAGGTTGGAGGAGATGCCCGGAAGGCATCTGTGTCACCTGGAAGGACAGTTTGGGACCCTGGATGGAGATGAGTGGGGTGGTGTATGGGCAGGTGTTGCATCTTTTTCGCTTACAGGGGAAGGTACAGGAGGGGGAGGGGTTGGAGGGGTTGATGGAGAGTGTAGCATGAACCAAGGTATGTGTTGAGTGGTAAGGTCTAAGTGGAGTTGATGGAAGTGTTTGAGGTTGGTGGATGTGTTGGATGCAGGCTGGTGTGGTGGAATGTGCGAACAAGGTGGACCCTGTCTTTATTATGTTTGGAAGCAGAGGTTTAGAGCAATGATGTGGGGAACGGAGGAGGTGTGTTGGAGTGCTGTCTGGATGACAAAATGGGGTAAAAAAAAACATTGTTGAACTAGGAGGACATCGGGATGCTTAGGAGTGGAATGTCTCCTTATCAAAGCAGATGCGATGTAGACAGAGTAATTGGGAATAGAGGATGGTGATTTTTGCAGGATACAGGGTGGATGGAGATGTAGTCCAGGAGTCTGTAGGTTTATAGTAAATGTTGGTCAATAAACTGTCACCAAAGATGGAAATAGAGAGGTCAAGAAAGGGGAGGGAGGTGTCCGAGATAGACACAGTGAATTTGAGGGCAGGATGTGAAGTCGATAAACTGCTCTAGCAGTTTGGGTGCAGGATGCAACACTAATGCAGTCATCGATTTAATGGCAGAAGAGTTAGAGAACAGTACTGGTTACATACTGAAGAGGGACTATTTGACATAACTGACAAAGAAGCAGGCATAGCTAGGACTCATGAGAGTGCCCATAGCCACTCCCTAGATTTGTAGAAAGTGGCTTCAAATTGAAGTAAAAGTTATTGATGGTGAAGACTAATTTGGCGAGGTGGAGGAGGGTATTGGTGAGGTGGACTGGATGAGTCCTGTTGGAGATGAAAAAACTTAGGGCCTGCAGGCTGTCTTTGTGGGGTATGGAAGTGTTTAAGGATTGCATGTCCATAGTGAAGATGAAGCACTGGGGGTCAGGAAACTGGAAGTTTCTGAAGAGGTGGAGAGTGTGGTTTGTGTCCCGGATATAGGTGGGAAGTGCCTGGACTAACAGGGAGAGAATGAAGTCGGAATAGGAAGAAATATAATAAAGATGTGTTGGATGCCTCAAACATTTCTTCCACTCCCCACTCCTCTCTACCTTCCGCGAGGACCAAAACCTTCACCACTCCTTGGTACACGTCATACTTCTCACCAATCCTTCCAACCCTACCGCCCCCCCCCCCACTACCTTCCCCTGTAAGTGAAAAAGAGGCAACACTGCCCGTACACCACCTTCCTCACCTCTATCCAGGGCCCCAAACAGTCCTCTAGGTGACTCAAAGGCTCACCTGCACCTCCTCCAACCGAGTTCACTGCATCCAGTGCTCCCTACATGGTCTTCTCTGCAATCGATGAGACCCAACATAGACTAGGTGACCTTTTCACTGAGCATCTTCATCTGGAATGAGATGGCCAGTCCAACCTCCTGGACACCGCCCATTTCAATTCCCCCTCCCACTCCCCTTCCGACATGTCCATCCTCGTCCTCCTCCATTGCCATAGTGAATCAGACCAGAAATTGGAAGAACAATACCTTATCTTCTGCCTGGACAGCCTACAGCCCAGAAGCCTTAATATTGAGTTTTCTAATTTCAAATAGCCTTCTCCCCACACCCCCGACTCCCTTTCCAGCCCACCTCCTTCCTTCCATTCCACCTAGCAACCCTTCCTTCCAGCTACCAACTGGATTCATCACTCCCATTGACCAATCAGGTCGTACCCACTATCTGTGTCCACCTATCACTACCTCACCACTACCCTATCATAACCCTATCCTGCTCTTTCTCTGTAGATCCCCCCACCCTGACATCTACTTTTGAAGAAGGGTTAATATTTGAAACGCTGACTCCTCCACCTCCTGATGCTGTGCTCTTCCAGCCTCTTGTTTGTCTACATCTGCATGTTGCCTTTTCTATGTGTATTTTCTCTATAAGAGTGTTGTCCATTTTTTGTATGTATGTTGTCTGTTGCACATATGGTATTTGTGTGTGGTTGTCTGTAGTTTGTGTGTATGCACATATGTAAGTGAGAATAGTAGAATAAATGCAGGAAAATCTATCTAATACCTGTATTGAAAGTCTGACTGATGTTTGTAGCTCAATGATGAAACGTAACCAACCAACAGGAGGTCAAAACCCACACTTGGGAATGTGAGGCAGTTAAGTCACCATCTGAAAGTGAATGACTTAATCACTCAGCACATTCTTTATCAGTCACTGAAATAATAACAGCTCCAATTATAGAAAACAAGCTCAAATTATAGAAAATAAGCCCAAGTGCATTTAAGTAGTCCTAATTGGCTTGGACCTCACCTTAACTTCTTTATTTCTTTCTTTTACACTAATTATTCAAGCTCTTAGCATTTGAAAAGGCATCTTATGGGAATATAGTAACAGGACAGGCTAATCTGTCCGTCAAGCCTGTCCTGTCAATCAATATGATCACAGCTGATCAAACAGTTTTGTCCTTTCTACTCACTCTACCCTATGATCCTGTATACCAGTGATAATCAGAAATCTATTGATCTCTATCTTACACATGCTCAAAGATTTAGCTTCCACAGCCTCCTACTACAGATAATTCCAAAGTCTCACAACCCTATATGAAAAATATTCTCCTTATCTCGAACCGAAGCGATACCACTTATTTTAAAATTTGCGGTGTGGTTCGAGAGGAAACATTTTTCTTGCATCTGTTCTGTCTATCCCTTTAACTATGGTGAGTTTCATTGAGATCACCTCTCATGCTTTGAAACTGCAAAGAGTACAGGCCCAATTTTCCCAGTATCTCATAGGACAATTCTGTCACCTCTGGAACAGGTCTGTTGAACTTTCATCACACTCCCTCTCTGGCAGTGAGATTTTTCCTGAGATAAGGAGGCCAAAATTACACACAATACTCTAGGTGTAGTCTAACCAAGCTCTTAAAAAACTGAAGCAAACCTTTACTGCTCCTGTATGCAAATCCTCTTGCAAGAAAGGCTCACATTCTATTAGCTTTCCGAAAAGCTTGTTGCACTTGTATGCTCGCCTCTGGTGACTTATTGAGAAGGACACCTAGGCTCCTTTACAAATTAGAACATCAAGGAACATCCAAATTCTCAAGATCTTACTTCTGATCTCACACCCTAAATTAGTTTAGAATGGATATTCACTTTTAAATGGCATCTTGATTAACTATATCAGAAGCTGGTTTAGAAAGAAAACATAATCAAATGTACATAACATTTTTCAGAACCAAATGATTTTCCCAAGGTGAAGTATTTTTGAAGGATGATTATTTTCATAATGTAAGAAATGTGGTAAATAATGTGTGCACTGCAAGATCTCACAATGACACTCCAATCCCATGAGACAACTCCTCAGTTTTTCAAGATGGTGTGTGGAAAATGTTTGTATCCAACTGAGGGCTAGACTTCAGTTTGCCATCACATCTGTCACAGTGCAATGCTTCCTTAGCCCTTCACTGAGAACCTCATCCTACATTGTGGATTCTAAACTCTGCTGTGTAATTGCCCAGGCATTTTCTTTCCTCTGAAGTTTGTGAATTTCTGAAACACTACAATGCAAATACTTCGCTCCAAAAAATCATTTCAGTATGTCAAATGATTGCCCACAAAGCATTGTAGGAATGTTTTAAAATTTGTTTAGATTTACTACAAAAATGGACATATTATCAGACAGAAGAGAATAGAAAAGAAAAGCAAAGAGGGAGGAAACAAAATGGCGCAGAGAGGTTCTCACCCAATTCTGCATAATGTCATTTTAATGAAATGGCATGTAGAGTGTTTTAATTCTATGCCTTTGTAAATGATATGTGTTTGGTCTGTGTTTAGTCATAACAACCTAAAATTTTGTAATGGCAGTTACAGCTAGCAGTGTAATGACATTGTCACTGCAGCAATTATTTACTTGATAGATTTTAAATCTACTCAAGTATCAACTAAGGTCAGTCAGTTACAATTAGACCTTGGAGTCAGAAGAGAATGTTAAATTGTCTTTTGGATGACAAATTAAACAAAAATGCTGTCTATTTTTTCAGGTGGCAGTGAAATATCTCACAACACTGTTTTGAAGAAGAATTCTCAGTCTCTGAGGCAATATTTATCGCTCAACGAAAACCCCTAAAAGCAGTTGCTATATGTGGGATGTTGCTGTATACCTGTTATAATTCCTTTTATATATCATTTATGTTGTTATACAATGTGATTCCAACTTAGGAATACATGACTGGCTGTGAGGTGCTTTGAGTCAACTTGAGGTTGTGAAAGGTATCATATAAATGCAAGCTATTTTCTTTTCAAGCACACATATAGGCTGCCATGCCATCTATCACTTGGCTTTGTGTTCAGTTTTGATGTGCTTGCACCAGCTGTGAAAGGAACATAAATTAGTTTCTGTTCAAGACAATGGACTAGTTGGGAATGGTTCTCATATCAGATGCAAAAATATAACATCATAGTTCTTAGCAATCTTATTTTTGACCAAAATAAAGTATTTTGGTAATAAAGTTGTTGGATTTGTGGAGGAATTGTGCCAGTTGTGATTCTCAGTCTCTCTGTCATTATGGATATCATTTTATGCACAGACACCAATAACCATCATAGCAAAAAGAAATGAGATAAACTTTTCTATTGAGAATATGATTCTTAGTGAGACTGCAGAGCAGCTTTTCATCAACAGAAAGTTACCTTTCTCACAGATATCACCAGCAGAATATTGAGGGCTGTCACAATGTCAAGATGCAGCACTGCTGGGCAACCAGATGTCATGGCAAGTAACCGCATTCTGACAAGCATCTTCTTGGTAGTTGGAGATCTTGAGAGGTGGATGTTGGATGAACCCTCAATGACAAGGCAAATATGGACAATGCTGTAAACAGTGGAAAGCCTGTATACTCCATAGGTTCTGTCAACAGTATCACAGCGACACTGCAGGTGGTATAATGTTGACACCAGGAATTCTGCAAGACACCAGATTTGAGACAAATGTCAGCAGCTATATCAAAGCAACCAAATCCATGCCAAATTACATGCTACTTTCCTGAGAGGATTAAGTTCTGAGTGGGAATTAAATTTGACAAGTCACTGCTAGGTTTTTATATATTTGAGAAATTAAACCATTTGGGTGCATAGAATTGTTTTCTCTTCTTCCTCCAAGTCAAACAACAGGACATTTCACCCAGTGCATGTCTGTGCTAGCATTGCAAAATGTAGTCCAAGTAGTACTACCACCCTGATCTCCTTATTGCCTCCAGTGATCTCCCCTCCACTGTCTCCAACCTCAGTTCCCCAGTCCCGCACTGCCTAGTTCTACCTGCTCCCCAACATCCACAAGCCCAACTACCCCGCCTGAACCATTGTCTCCACATACTTCTGCCCCACTGAACTTATTTCTTCCTATTTTGACTCCATCCTCTCCTCCTTGTCTGGACACTTCCCACCTACATCTGCAATACTAACTATGCTCTCCACCTCTTCAGTAACTTACAGTTCCCTGACCCCCAGTTCTTTATCTTCATTATGAATGTGCAGTCCTTATACACGTCCATACCCCACAAGGACGGCCTTCCTCTCCAACAGACCCATGCATTCCAGTCCACCAATACACTCCTCAGCCTTGCTGAACTAGTCCTTATCTTAATAACTTCCTTTAAATATTCCTGTTTCTTCCAAATCATGGGCATTTGGATGGGCCCTAGGTAGGCCTACCTGTTTGTCGGCTATGTCAAATAGTCACTCTTCAGTACCTACACAGGCACTGTGTCCCAATTCTTCCTCCGTTAAATTGATGACTGCATTGGTGCTACATCCTGCACCCACATTGAACTGGAGCAGTTTATGGACTTTGCCCACAATTTCCACCCCGCCCTTAAATTCCTATGGTCTATCTTGGACACCTCCCTCCCCTTTCTTGACCTCTTCGTTTCCATCTCCGGCGATTGTCCAAAGATGGATGTTTACTTTTAAACCACAGACTCTCATAACTACCTGGAGTACACCTCCCCCACGTAGTATCCTGCAAGAACTCCAGCCCATTTTTAGAATTCCTCCACCTCCGTCACATCTGCTCAGACGAGAAGACATTCCACTGCCAAATATCCCAGATATCCACCTATTTTGAACAACATGCTTTTCCTCCAACTGAACAGCCCTCCACTGCACGTCCTCCATTTCCAGCTCCACTGCTCTAATCTCCCCCATCAAATGCAATAAAGACCTCACCTCCCATCTCACCAGTCTTTGCATCCAATATATCATCCTTAAACTCCTCCACCAACTCCAATTAGACCTCACCACCCAGAACATCTTCCCTTCCCCATCCCGCTCTGCCTTCCTCAACAATTGTTCCCTTCACCAATCCTTGGTTCATGCCACTCTTGCCACTAACCCTGCCCCCCTCACTGAACCCCCGTTACCTTCCCCTGCAACCCTAAAAGATGCAAAACCTGCTGGCATACTATACCCTTACCTCCGTGCAGGGACCAAAACAGTCCTTCCAGCTGAGACAGAGGTTCACCTGCCTCTCCTCCAACCTAGTTTATTGTATCCAGTCCTCCCGATGTGGTCTTCTCTATATCAGTGAGACCAAACATAAACTCGGCATGTTTTGCTGAGCATCTCAGCCAGGCCTGCAGGTATGGTCCTGACCTGCCAGTCACTGCCCATTTTAATTCCCCTCCCACTCCCTTTCTGGCATGACCATCCTCGGCTTCCTCCATTGCCACATTTAATCAGATCGCAAATTGGAGGAACAGCACCTCATCGTCTGCCTGGGCAGTATCCAGCCCGGAGGACTCAACATTGAGTTCTTCAATTTTGAATAACCTCCCTTCACATCCCTCTGACTCCCTTTCCAGCCCCTCCCCCTCACTTCCATTCCTCTGACTGAAACTTCCTTCCAGCTACCAACCAGATTCATTCCTCCCATCGATCAACCAGTTTGTACTCTCTATCTGTGATCACTTGCCACAACCTCACCACTCAGCCATTCTCCCCCTCACCCCAAAATCTGCCCCCACCACCCCCTTTTTCTGCAGCTCCCCTTACACCCACACCCAATCCTGAAGAAGGGCTACACCCAAAATGTTGACTTTTCCACCTCCTGATACTGCCTGGCTTGCTATGTTCTTTCAGTCCCCTGTTGTCTACCTCTGTAACTAAGCATTGTTTTCCTCTTCTATTATATCAAATTTCCTTTTGAAAGTTACAAAGTTTGTTTCCACCAGCCTTCCAGGTATGTATCCCAGGTCATCACAGTAAACTGCATTTACAAAACAATTACCACATTCTGTGGCCCCCACTTTCTTTCAGCAGTCCTGATGAAGGGTTTTTGCCCGAAACGTCGATTTTCCTGCTCCTCAGATGCTGCATGACTGGCCGTGCTTTTCCAGCACCACTCTAATCTAGACCCCGTTAAATACCCCCCCCCCCCCCCAACTCTCTCTTCTCTAGGAATAATAATTCCAGTTTATCTAGCCTTTCTATGTGACTGAAGTCTTACAGCTCTATTATAAATCTAGTGAATCTCCTCTGCTCACTCGACACAGCTTCACCATGCTTCCTGAAATGCAGCGCGCAGAATTGGTAACAATGTTTCTTGCTGAGGCTTTGCTCAAGGTATGTCAAGATTTAAAATAACCACCCAGTTCTTGTGCTCCATGCTTCTACTTGTAAAGCCAAGCTGAAGGGTAATGATATGAAAACTACATAATGAAATTGGGAAAGGTGCAAGTCGAACATAATTTCAGGCTATATTCATTTTGACAGCTGCAACACAAACATAATGAACTGTAATTGCCATGATTGACTTTATAATCTGCATAATTTTTCTTTTAAATTAAATGAAATTTTGGCAATTTGAATAATTTTTCTTGCTCAATACGCTGCTCCTGTATGAATAGTGGCTGCCAGTTAGGTCAATTAACAAACTTAATTTATGTTCATGTTCAAACATACACAAAGAATTTATAAGCCATAATACTGTGAAAGATGAACCACATGGTCCAAGATAGGAGCTCCCTTAAATCTCGCAAAATATTTTTATACATAATGAATTAAAATCTTTCTTTTCTGCATAATTTATCTTTGTATTGGTTTCTCTATGTTTCTGATTATGTATCTATTATTCACTTTGAAGATGTGGTCATTTTTAGCCAATGTGACATTTATTGCCTATCTCTTGTTGCCTTTGAGTTGAACGATAGAAACTGCTTGTGCTATCTATGCATTACACAAATGAGTTATATGAATTCTATTTGCTTGAAGATCTCTAACAAACTTATTTATAGCTAAATTAGTACAGGCGGTGCTGGTAATTTCTATACATGGCCGTGGCCTTTGGTCATTTGATGATACCCTGGTATTTGGCTCATTTTCATGCTGAATATCTTAAAGGGACAGTACTCTTAAAATTGTGACTATAACACTGGAATCCCAAGATTACAGTGAAATTCATAAAAAGCATGTACTTTGTAACCAATGAGCCTGCCAATGGCTCTGTATTGACTGCAGGAGCATGTGTAAGTTCAGGAGAAGATAGGGGCAAAGAGATTATTGGTTAATACCTGCTCCAATTGTGTCTTTCATATTGTCCAGTATTGAGAAGAAGTAACTAGTCAGATCTTTCCCTCTATCCTTCAACATCTTCCTCCTGTCCACTGCTCCTCACAAACACTTAATGTCAGGAGAAGCTGTTTTATTGCAGAAGTTGCAACTGAGGGAAATAAACACACAAGGTGACAGGGATAGGTTGGGGAAATGGACGAGACTGGATTGCCCAAAGAAAGTTGTCATGTGCTAAATGGACAGACAACTTCCTTCTGGCCTGTATTGATTCGATAGTGATGATGGACCCACAGAGATGTTAGTTAAGTCCTGGATACTGACACAATGGTGAAAGGAGACCAACAAAGTTTGACCAGGATGGTGTGTAATTTGTCCTTGTGCATGAACATGTGACTGGATGACAGGCAAAAGATTACATGCCACTGGCCAATGACCATGACATCTTGTGCATTCTACAGATTTAGCTTATTGATCACATTTACTGTAGTCAAAACATCCAGACTTATTTCTGCAATTACACATCACCAGTGGGGCTATCATGTTCAAAGGGAGCAGTGGTTAGGGAGACGACAGCATAACCTTGATTCTCAGATTCATCCTTTGTGAAGCAGGGTGTCCCATTTCATTTTTTTTTCTAGCAAAAGGAAAATAAGTTGGTGAGGATGAGATTTTTGAAAGGTGACTGAAGACACTGGAGAACAATTATTTTTGGTGTTGTAATGTTTTAATGCCATATTGATCATAGCAGCTTAGCAAACAAGCAGTTTTTCAAACCTTGTACTTTCTTTTATCCATTCATGGAATGTGGACATTGCTGCTCTGCTAGCATTTTTTACCCATCCCTTGTTGCACTTGTGAAGGTGGTAGTAAGCTGCATTCTTGAACTGCAGTCTGTGTGCTGAAACTAGACCAAAATGCCTTGCAGAGGGAGTTCCTGGATTCCAGTCCTCTGACACTAAAGGGGGAATGACTTGTTGTGTGGCTGGTGGGCAAAATGCTAGGTACACCATGGAGATCATACCTGCTGCTCCATTATTGTGCTGGCAGTGGAAAAGTTGAGTTTTCAAGTCTGGTGGCATAGTTGGCCCTCAGAGAGATTGGGTCTTCTTGAACTGTTACAGTTTTACCCTATCTAAGTGATGATAACCCAGTGACGATCCTGATTTCTTCCTTAGACTGTCATAGAGTCATACAGCTCAGACCCTTCGGTCCAACCAGTCCGTAATGACTATAATCCCAAACTAAACTAGCCTCATCTGCCTGCTGTTGGCCCATATCCCTCTAAACATTTCTTATTCATGTACTTATCCGAATATCTTTTAAATGTTGTAACTGTACCTACATCCACCACTTCCTCTGGAAGTTTATTCCATGCATAAACTAGCCTCTGTAAAAGATTGCTCTTCATTTCTTTTTTAAAACTTGCTCCTCTCACCTTAAATATATGACCCTTATCCTTTAAATCTCCCATTCTAGGGAAAAGAGACCTGCCATTCTGTACCCCTCATTATTTTATAAGCATCAATAAGCCCATCTTTAAAACTCCTCCATTTCAGTAAAATAAAGTCCCAGTCTATCCTTATAACTGAAACTGTCCATTCATGGAAACATTCTGGTAAATCTTTTCTGAACCCTGTCCAGCTTAATAACATCCTTCCTATGGCAGAGCAACCAGGACTGGACACAGCACTCCAGAAGAGACCTCACAACATCCTGTACAACCTCAAGATGATATCCCAACTCCTACACTCACAGGTCTGAACAATGAAGGCAAGCACGCTAAATGTCTTCTTAACTCCCTGTCTACATGCTGCAAATTTCAAAGAATTACATTGCTGGATCTCTAGGTCTCTCTGTTCTGCAATACCATCTAGGGCCCTACCATTAATTGTGTAAATCCTGCCTTTATTTATTTCACCAATCTGCAATACCTTACATTTATCCAAATTAAACTCCATCTGCCAATCCTTAGCTCATTGACCCAATTGATCACGATCTCTTTGTAATCTTCAATAACCTTCTTCACTGTCCACTATACCACCAATTGTGGGGATATATGCAAGCTTATTAAACATGCCTTCTATGGCTTCAGCTAGATCATTTCTATAAATAAAGAAGAAAAGTGGACCCAGCATCGATTCCTCTGGAACATTCCTGTTTAAAGGTCTTCAGTCTGAAAAACAACCCACCACCATGACTCTCTGTCCCCTGCTGTGAAGTCAAGCTTGTATTCAATTTGCAAGCTCGCTCTGAATGCCATGTGACTTAACTTTCTTGCAAATAATTGAGCCACTTTGATGGTATAGGAAGGTGACCCTCTAGAGAATACTGAATTTGTGCCCCGCTTTATTATCCATGGTGTTGATATGAAAGTTCCAGTTAGTTTCTGATCAATAATATTGATATTTTGGTGGCCCAGTCTCATAAATATAATGACTCCAAGAACAGGTCAGAGGCTAGGAGTTCTTGCTGTGTCTAACTCACTTCCTGACTTCCCAAACTTTGCCCACCCTCAGGACTATGTTGGAGTGCTTTTCAGTTGCTTGAGTAATTGTGGCTCCAACAACACTCGATAAACTTAATATCATCCAGGGCAAAGCAACTCACGTAAATGGCACTCCAACCACCAACTTCAACATTCAGTAGCTTCACCATCAAGAGACAGGGGCAGCAGTGTGTACCATCTACAAAATAAACTGTGGAAACTCATGAAGGATCTTTTGACAGCACCTTCCAAACCCATGGTCATGATCATCTTAAAGGACAAGAGAAGAAGATGCGTTGGAACACCACCTCCAAGGTTTGCCTCCAAGCTGCACACCATTCTGGTCTGGTTATATTGTTGTGTTTTCACTGACCATCCCAGTTGGCATAGCGGTGATGTCACACAACAGCATAGAGGTTAACTTCATCATGAAGACAAGACTTCATCATCTCGGGAACTGTACAGCTATGACTCCTACAGATAGTATCTTGGACAGATGCATTTATGGATGGGTGATTTAAGTTGATTCCCACACTATCTGTCACAAACCAAATCTCACAGATATACCTTTTAGGATTTCATTGGTAGTGATGCTATCAAGCTGGTCTTGATGATACATGTTCAATTGCCCCTTCCAGAGTACAGTCTGTGATCTTACCACTCTCAGTATTTCATTCAATTACAATTCAACATGAAGAAAAAATGATTCATCAGACAAAACGGGGGTGGGGTTGTGGTAACTATCAGGAAGTTTTCTCATTCATGTTTGACCTGATGCTGTGAGACTTCATTGGATCTGGGGATAATATTGAGGATGCCCAGAGGAACTCATTGCCAATTGTATATCACTTTGCTGCCATCTCTGCTAGATCTGTCCTGTCAGTGAGTTAGACATACCTCAAGAGGGTGATGGTGTTGATTGAGACAATGTTTCTACAGAAAGATTCCATGAATATGATTATGTGAATATGAGCTGCTTGACTAGTCTGGGAAACAGCCCTCAATTTGACGTGGGTATTAGTAAGGAGGACTTTGCAGGGTTGACAGGGCTGTGTTTGCCATTATTGTTTCCTCTGACTAGGTTGATGGCAAGTGGTCAG
Organism: Chiloscyllium plagiosum; assembly: GCF_004010195.1. Taxonomy (NCBI): domain Eukaryota; kingdom Metazoa; phylum Chordata; class Chondrichthyes; order Orectolobiformes; family Hemiscylliidae; genus Chiloscyllium; species Chiloscyllium plagiosum. Next base: position 45,361,148 of record NC_057712.1, read on the forward strand.
TCCAATTTTTTTCCTTTTCTTAGACTTTGTAGCAGTGTGATACAACAGAATGGTTTGCAAGACCATTTAAGAGGGCATTTCAGAATTACCCATATTGCTGTGAATCTGGATTCACATGCAGTTCAGAGCATATAAGAATAATAGGCTTCTTTTTGCAAATAACATTAGTAAACCAAACAGTTTCTATATATGAACATACAAAATAGAAACACAGAGGGCCATTCAACCCTTTTAGCCTGCTTTGCCATTCAGTAAGATCATGGCTGATCTGGTTGTGTTTTGAGTTCCACATTTTCATCTACCCTTGACAATCTTTTATTCCCTTGTCCAACAAGAATTTATTCACCTCTATCACAAAAAAGTTACATGATTCCCAATTTCACCTACTTCTGAGGCACAGTGTTCTAAAGTCACATAACCCTCCATGAAAAACGTCTCTTAATCTCTGTTCTAAAAGGGCAACCCTTAATTTTAAAAGTATCCACTAGTTCTGGAGAAAATTTCATTTTCACATCCAACATGTTAAGACCGTTCAGAATCTTATATTTTTCAATCAAATCACTCTCCATTCTTCTTAACTCCAGTGTAAACAGGCCCAGCGTGACCAACCTTTCATCATAAGATAACCCGCTCATTCCAGGTATCAATCTAGTAAGCCACCATTGAACTGAGTCCAATGTACATATGTCCTTCCTGAAGCCAAAACTGCATGTAGTATTAGAGTTGGCTCTCACCAATGACAAGTGTAACATTCTTACCACTATGTTCAATTCCTCTTGCAATAAAGCATAACATCCCATAAGCTTTCTTTACTATTTTTTATAGCTGCATACTGACATTTGTGACCCACACAGTAGTATATCTCTATCTTATGACAGTAAACATTGGTTTTACGTTCACCAGTACTGAAAATATGTTTCAATTTCAAATTTATTCATTGCATTTAAATTCTGCTGTGTTGTGAATTGATACTTTTCTCCAGAACATAGCCAGGTCTCTGGATTCTCAGTGCATTGGTGTCACCACTATTCTACCTTTTCCCCTTCAAAAGTACAATCTTGTTAGAATTGAACGATATGGATTTATAAATACAGGGCCTCACTCCTATTGACTGAAACTCTTCCTGAACATTGGTGTATATAAGAAGTTTGTTTGCACAACTGATGACTCAATTTTGTTCATCATAACCAGGTTCGACTTGTCCTTTTTTTGAGGATAGGACATGCCCCAACAGTTTCTACTGTGCTATATTGCATGGCCGGAAATACTGAGCTAGGGGAGGATAGTTCATTCTGCTTAATGAGATGTTAAATGGATGTCCATTGTCAATCAAAGCATTGCAAAGATGAATGACTTTTATCTGAGACCAGCTGTGACAATACAGTCCACAATGTTGTTGTTGTTGAGTACAGTAAGAATTATCCAGTACATCAGCTGGAGAAGAAACTTGCAACAGAATTATAAAATATATTGTCCAAAAGAAGGCTGTTTTGCCCATCAAACCTGTATGGCTCTTTCGAAGAGCAATCCAGTTATTCCCACTCTCCCATTGTGTCCGTAAATCTCAGACAAGTGCATGGCAATGACTTGTTACAGCCATGTCATCACTTTCATCCAACTGCTTTATCTATCATTTGTTGATGTAAACAATAGTTTTTGGGTCTTTCAGACATTATTGTCTTCAACACAGTAAGTCTTGATTTGTAAGTTATCACGTGCAGTCTTTGTTGCGAATAAAGAGCAATTGAAGAAAAATCAAATGGCCTATTTATGTCCTTTATGATTGAAGAACAATGGACAATCACAAATCAAATTTATCTCTCCCCAGATTCCAGAAATCAGTCAATGACTTCATTAGATGAAGAAGTAATGGCTGCAATGTGCATAGGCACACATTAGACACATCTTTCAAAGTTCTACACACAATTACATTTTACAGACGACAAAATGAAAGGTAAATTGAAAAATTCAAACTTCAGCAAATATTACAGACATCCCACTGTGTAGCTCATAACAAAATCACACAGACAGTAGATTTGATAGATTTAAAATACAGAAGTTAATGTTTTCGCTGAAATAGCAGAAAGGAATTTCAGCTAGATCTGTTAAACATTGTATGTTAGGTGCATTTTCAGGATCTTATGCTGTGAAGTGAAATAAATATCATATTTTATGCAGTGACTATATAATTTCTACATTAAATGTGTATCACATGGTGAAATAGTCAAATTGACATGTGGAAATTACACATAACTGTAAATTGAAATTGCAGATTTAATTACTCAATGATTGACTGTAGTTGGTGAAATATTCTAACACCAATTTATCTTTGAAAAAGCACATGACAAGATTTACAAAGTGAATAACAGGGGCAATTAACATTTGCAAAAAGATATATTAAGCAAATTCAGTCAGGTAATGCATTGTGAAATGTTTGCAAGGATGACAAAACCTTGGTTAAAAAGGTGCATTTGAAGAAGGGTCTTAAAGAAAGTATACCCATTCATGTTGTTGAATTAATATAGCGATAATGTGTCTTACCAACAGCATTGTCCGGGATAAATTCATTCCACATGTTGATAGTCAAAACTAATTGGTGAAGTATGGGACTCAAGTATAGGAGAGAAGCCATTTCACACTCTCAACTGACTTGTCATCTTTTACCTTTGTAATCTTCAGTTTTCCAAAACTCTTCTGCTTGTATCACAAATTTACATCCATTCACCACACTTGTCTGGGAAGTTCTAATGTTGACTCTCAGTCTCCAAAAAGCTTTTGTTATGAAATTCTTATCCTTGTCTTTAAATCCTTTCTTAACTTCATCCAGTTCTCTCTTTGTAATCACATTCGCTGCCCATATCCTCACACTCCTTCTTTGGTGCAACCTTGTGTACATCTCATAAATGCTACATAGAGGAGCAGGTCATTTGGCTCACTGAATTTGTGCTAGCTCTTTGAAGGAAATATTCAATTTGCCTCACTCCCCTGTTCTGCAAAATTTAAGCATTTACTCAATTTCATTTTAAATTTATTTCCACTTCCTCTCAGGCAGCTTATAATAATACCTATCAGACCATTAATTGCAACCTACCCAACAAAACCCTAATTTCTAGAGGAAATCTTGTCTCACTTGCATTAATCCTCATGTCCTTTAAAACCCCCCATAAATCACAACATTCTGACTAAGCTTTTGCTACCCAAACTAAGGTCACCTTCATTGTTTGGGCATCCATCGTGTATGCATCATGTAAAATGCCTTTTGAATATTTGTTTACATTTGAGGATCTATATAAATGAAACTATTATTGTAGTAGAATAAAGGAAAATAAATCAAAATCATTCGCTAACCACAAAGTCTCCATAATGTCTGAAGGACATTGAGTGAGGGACAATTACAGACTGCAATGTATTGATTCTGTCTCAGTCAAGAGGGCAAGATACTAATCATAAAACCACAGGTACAGGAGACAGTCAATCAACTCCTCTAACCTGCTTTGCCATTTGCTTAGATCAGTGATTATCTGCACCTTACCCTCACCTTGGTTTTGTAACTTTTAATGTAATACCAAATTACTGTCATTATGACAAGGGTTTTTGCTGATGTATTACATTTGTCATCTAACCTCAGTCACGAATCATTAAATTGGTACAGTACACAAAATCTAAAACATGACTGTGTCCTGCTTAATAAGAAGTGAAGAAGAAAGATTGTATAAAGCGTCAGTCCATACTTACCCACAAATTTTGATAACATGTATTAAGTACACAGTTTAGATGGAGAAATTGTGAAATCCACAAAATTGTACCAATACAGTTAGCGACACCAATATAAGCTGGGACAATATTGTTACTGATACTAATATCGGCCAGAACAATATTCGCCAGACTGCACAGTTCACTGCAAATTACCTCCTCACCAAAGTTGGAGATATTAGCAATACCTGATAGACTGAGGTTGAACTCTGATCCTCAATAATATAAGTAAGAACAACATAAGCAATGAAAAATGGACCTCACACAACCTTTGTCGACCTCTCCAGAGCATGTGACTTGATCAACAGACCTGAAATATGAAACTACTCTTCAGGTTTAAACCGCCAGAAACAAATTGCCCATGTCACAAGAAGGTAGGGGAGCATAAACTATTGCCCCGACTTTGCCATCAGTACAGGTACACAATGTTTTATCTGAAATACTGAAATCTGAAAAGGTCTGAAATCCGAAATGTTTTCGTGGAGTGTGGAACATCATTTTGGCGTGCGAACAGGTGATCAACTCCACAACCATTCGAACCATGTCACTCAGATATGACGTGGCAGCGTGGGCCAGCACTGGCAGGCGACAACTGTGTCTCAGCGCTTGTCCTATTCACACAGGCATCTTCTGTTAGGTAACCTTTTTTTTATTTCACTGTGAAAATGTCATTTATTCCGAAATCCAAAGAATTCCGAATTCTGAAAAACAACTGGTCCCAAGAATTTCGGATAAAGGATTCTGTACCTGTATGTTGTATAAGATAAGAGCTTTGGTATATTTTTGATATAGAACAAGGAGCTTTTCTTTGTGACAGGACCAATGCAAAGCTGAATAACATGGTCGATCAAACAGCATCTATGGGGAGAAACAGATTTCTCCCCATTTCAGGTCGATGATCTTTCTTTTACTGTATCTCGTTTGTTCTTGAAATATCTGAAATGGGAGAAAGTGAGGACTGCAGATGCTGGAGATCAGAGTCAAAAAGTGTGGCACTGGAAAAACACAGCTGGCCAGGCAGCATCCAAGTAGCAGGAGAGTTGACGTTTCGAGTATAAGCATTCCTGATGAAGGGCTTCTGCTCGAAACATCGACTCTCCTGCTCCTCGGATGCTGCCTGACCAGCTGTGCTTTTCCAATGCCTCACTTTTTGACAAATATCTGAAATGGGACTAATGAATACCAAAACTGGGTGGTCAAAATTGTCTATTTGCCTGGTGTAACACTTCAGTTTTATTGGGAAGAAAATCACAAAATAAAAAGATGTAACAAGTGTTGCGCAATCAGGATGTAAAGCATCATTTTTGGAGACAAGCAAACATATTTCCAAACGCTATTCTGCAAGGTCTTCTCTCAAACTCCCCTTGGAACACTGACTGAAGTTTGGTGGAATACCAGAGATAAAACATTAATGGTCATTGTTCAGCTATTTACTCTCATCTGGGTTATCTACTTCCAAAGCTGTGGGTGCAGTTTATATACACATTACAGTGCAGAAACATGTTGTCTGGATTAACTGGTCTGTGCTGTTGTTTAAACTCCAAACAAGTCTCCTTTCATTTCATTCTTCTAATCTTATCAGTATATCCTTATCTCTCAAAACTGCTCAAACATAAAGAAAGGCATAACATGTTAAAAAACACACGGGCAGAAAAATGTTCTTGGGGACTAAAGCAAAAAGTTGAAAATCAAAGGAATATATACATAAAGACTCAATAAAATAATTAAGGCTACTTCTAAACTCTAGAAAGTGGCAAAGGCAATATTATTAAATGTTATTTAGGAGGGATAAATACTTCAGAGACCCAGGCTAATGTTCTGGGGACATGGATTAAAATCCCACCACAGCAAATGGAATTCAAATTCAATGAATGAGTCTGGATGTCAGCTAGTCTCAGTGATGGTGAACTGAGTGATTAATTGTTTTTATAACCTCATCTGGATCACTGATGTTCTTTAGGGAAGGAAATCTGCCAACCGTACTAGTCAGGCTTACATGCAATTTGATTGACTCCTAACTATTCTCTGAAATGGACAAGTAAACCACTCAATTAAAGGACAATTAATGAGCGGTAACATATTCTGCCTTGCCAGTGACACCCATATTCCATTAAATAATTTTAAAACATCTCACAAGTGTCATTAGGAGGGGAATGGAAAATCAGTAAAAACATTCTAAAGTGCAAAGGACAGAAAATAATGCTCTTTAGGCCAAAAATTTTGCAAACATATTAATCTCAGAAGAAATTGTTGGGGGTGAGAAAGTGGATTTATATCTCTAACATTTGAATGAATGTCCAGAGATATCACTAAACATGAAACATGTTACAAAGAGGGTCTTTAAAATTATTTTGTGAAATCTTGTAGGAGAACATGAGGATAGGTATAGACTGTCAGCAAAAATTCAGGACAGAGAGATTACATTTAGTTAACCTGTTGGATTTATTATTGGAATATTGAATGCACCAGAAATTCAAAGTCGTACCATGGAATCATCCTTAGAACCACACAATTCTACTTAATAATTCTACTTGTCACTATTCCTGTGACATTGCTCCCAATAAGTCTGGGAATGCATTACTCTGTAATGTTAGTCCACAAACCTTTAGTTTTGCTTGTATCCACCATAGTATAGTGGTAATATTCTTCTCTCTGAATTAGAAGAGCTGCAGTTTGGAGACTTGACTATATAATCTCAACTCCTGTGCAATGATGAGACAGCCTTTTGGTTAGCTCCATTGGCTAAACAGTTCGCTTTCAATGCAAAGTGAAGTCAACATCATGGATTTAATACTGTGCTGGTTGAGATCACCTCAAAGGCTATGCCTTCTCAACCTTACCTCTTGCATGAGGCATGGTGGCTTTAAAGTTAAACTCACCACCAGTCGTCTCTCTTGCTTTCTCTCACTCACATGAGAGAGTAACCCATGGTCATCTGAACAATGGTGTCTTTCACTTTCACAAGCCAAAGTTCATGAAACCAAAAACATTTTGCAGCCAATTTATTTTGAACTGTGGAGTTGTTTTGAAGCTTGTGAAATAGGAAAAGGGGCAGTTAATTATCACATAGCAAGCTGCTACAGCCAGTACTTACAATGGTGATCAGGAACTCTATTTTACTGATGCTGATTGATGCATAGATATGGTCACAACATTGGGAGAACTGTACTGCCGTTCTTCAGAACAACATCAGGGGATCATTTATATTCACACAAATGGGCAGATGGTGCCTGAGTTTAATACCTGATCTGCAAGATAGTATCTCCAACAGTGCAGCATTCCCTCGCTGCTGGACTGAGAGTGTCAAAGTAGACTTTGTGCTCAAATTTCAGGTGTAGAATTCAGAGGCAAGAAGATGACCAATTGACCTATATCTAATACTTCGAGAAGTGTATAAACGTGGAGGTGATTTTGAGAAAACAGGGAAGCTGCAAAAGACTTGGACAGGCTAGGACAGTGGACAAGGAAATTACAGATGGTATACAGTGTGGGAAAATGTGACGTTATGCACTTCAGTAGGAAGAACAGAAGTGCAGACTATTTTCTAAATGGGGAAAAGCTTCAGAAATCTGAAGCACAAAGGGACTTTGGTGTCCTAGTTCAGGAGTCTTTTCAGGTTAACATGTAGGTTCATTTTACAGCTAGGAATGCAAATACACTCTTGCTTCAAGAGGACTAGAAGCAAGAACAGAGATGTACTACTGAGGCAGTGTAAGGTTCTTGTCAAGCCACATTTGCAATATTATGAGCAGTTTGGAGTCCCACACCTAAGGAAGGGTGTACTAGCATTGGAAGGAGTCCAGAGGAGGTTTACAAGAAAGATCCTGGGTATGAAGGGCTTGCTACATGAGGAACAGTTGAGGACTTGGTCTGTACTCAATGGATGGAAGAAGGATGAGGGTGGAACTGGTTGAAACTAACACAGTACCAAGAGGGCTGGATAAAGGGACATGGAGATATGTTTCCATGAGCAGGAGAAATTAGAACTGGAGAGCATAGCATCAGAGTGAAGGGATAACCCTTTAGAACTGACATGAGGAGGAATTTCTTCAGCTAGAGGGTGATTAATCTGTCATTGCAGAAGAGGCTGTGGAGACCAAGACATTGAGTGTATTTAAGACAGAGATATATTCTTGATTGGTAAGGGGATCAAGGATTATGGGGAGAAGGCAGGATAGTGGAATGGAGAAACATTTCAGCCCTGATTGAATGGCAGTGATACTCAATGTGCCGAATAGTCTAATTCTGCTCCTATGTATAAAGGTGCTATGATTTTTTAAATGATCAGGGAATTGTCAATGGTGGCCAAGGCAATTCACCATACATTTCAATTAATTACTTCAGGAACCAGTGGAAAGAAAATCGCATATGCTGAACGGTGCCTACCAGGAGAACACGCAGTACCTATGAAAAGTATGAAACAGCCAGAACTTTGGATAGTGACACATCATCCTGACTTGGAAATATATTACCTAGCCTTCACTATCTCTGCGTCAGAATCCTAGAATTTACTCCCTAACAGCATTGTGGGCCAATCCACAACAAATAGACTCCAGCGGTTCAAAAAGTTTCACCACCTTCTCAAGACAACTAGGAATGGGGCAATAAATTTTGGCAAGCCAGCAATGCCCCCATCCCATGAATAAATTTTTAAAAAGGTGCAATGTTAATTGAGTTACAATCAACAATAGCAATTAATCTCAATCAGTGAGACAACAATGAACCCAGGCATGAACAGGAGAAAGGTACATTGTGGTGGAGAGATTTGAAGCCATATTCAAAGTCACTTCATTTTCCAAAATATGCATCATGGATGAATTCTTATTGCCCTTCAAATATAGATAATTGAACGTGGAAATAAGTCTTGAAGTTAGGTTAGGAAAGAACTGTTCTTGGACAAGTGGGATTACTTGGATTATCTTGCAAGATTATGAATGAAATTCACAATGTAAAGGTTTAAATAAAGTAAGTCAGACAATGCAAGTTACAAGCAGTTAGGTCAGTATGTTGGTTCATAAGTTAGCACCACAACCTCACAGAACCAGAGATCCAGGTTTGATTCCAGCCTCGGGCGACTATCTGTGTGGAGTTTGCACATTCTTCCTGTGTCTGCGGGGGTTTCCTCTCACAATCTGAAAATGTGCAGGTTAGGTGGATTGACCATAGTGCCCAGGGATGCATAGGCTAGGTGGATTAGTCATGGGAAATGCAGGGTTACAGGGATGGGGTGGGTCTGGGTAGGAAGTTCTTTGGCATATTGGTGTGGACTCAATGGGCTAAAGGGCCTGTTTCCACACTGTAGGGATTCTGTGATTCTAAGTGAGTGCATCAGCTGTAAGAAAGAAAATCCGAACTATCGAGTTATTAACCAGTGAAGACCTTGGAAGAAGAGAGGATTTAAGAGACAGTTGCATTTTAGAAAAGAAATGGTATTGAGGCATTTGGTGAGGTTAGATAGGCAATCTATCATTTTGTTCAGCCTTGTAACCTCCTCTGTCTTTGTTCCTATGACTGGAAAGTGTATGCTGTCTCAGAGGAATCTCAAAAGCCCATGCAATTTCTGTAACTTCAATTGATGGTAAGGTTCCCTCAATACCCAGAGGAAGGACAATTTACACACACTTGTAATTAAATAAAGGGCAAACCATTACAGCGCATTCTCTTCATGGCTATCTTGAGCAAAGGTGGAGACTCAATTAAGCACACTGGAGGAAACTTGAATAGGCAAGTCTTTTGCCGGCTTGTGAACATCAGAACATGTTCACTTGTAAACTTACAATTTAAAAATAACATGTCTATCTCCATTTGCACATTGTCACCTTATTCATTAGTTAAAACCAGGCAACAAACTATCAAACTATCAAACCAAGGAACATATTTAGCAGCAAGTGGACACTCTCTCATACCTGTGAAGTGTTTGGTTTGACCATCAGCCTCAGGTAACTATTATGATTGAGGTTGTTGCTTTTTTCTTATTCACTCACTTGATGTGCACATCACTGGCTGGCCAATCTTTATTGTCCATCCCTAATTGTCCTTGAGGAAGTGTTGATAAATTGCCTTCTTCAACCACCGTAGTCTAAGTTCTGTAGGTAGATCCACAATGCCTTTATGGAGGGAATTCCAGGATTTTGACTCAGCGACAGTAAAGGCATGACAATATATTTTCAATACAGGCCGATGAGGTACTTGGAGGGGAACCTTCAGATGGTGGTGTTCCATATACCTGCTGCCCTTGTCCTTCTGGATGGAAGTGATTTGGGCTTGGAAGGTGCTAGTCTAAGAATCTTTGGTGAATTTCTGCATGCATCTTATATATAGTTTACACTGTTACTACAATGAGCATGTTTGTGGATTTGGTGCCAATCAAGGGGTCTGTTTTATCCTAGATGGTGTCAAGCTTCTTGAGTGTTGTTGGAGCTGAACCCATCCAGGCAAATGGAGTGTGTTCTGTCACACTCCTGACTTGAGATGGTGGACAGTGTTTGGAGAGTCAGGAGGTGTTTTACTCATCAGAATATTCCTAGTCTTTGACCTGTTCTGATAGCCACTGAGTTTATATGGCCAGTTGGACGATCATTGCCTGGCATTTGTATGGTGCAAATGTTACTTGCCACTTATCAACCCCAGGCTGGGTATTGTACAGATCTTGTTGCATTTGAACATGGACTGCTTCACTGTCTGAGGATTCACGAATGGTGCTGAGAATTGCATAATCATCAGCAAACATCTCCATTTCCAACCACTTATTTTGGAGGGAAAGTCATTAATGAAGCAGATTAAAACAGTAGGGCTGAGGATACTACCCTGGGGAACGCCTGCAGAGATATCCTTGAGCTGAGATAAATGACCTCCCACAAGGGTGGCATGGTGGCTCAGTGGTTAGCATTGTTGCCTCACAGCACCAGGGTCCCAGGTTCGATTCCAGCCTTGGGTGACTGTCTGTGTGGAGTTTGCACATTCTCCCTGTGGCTGTGTGGGTTTCCTCCCGCAGTCCAAAGATGTGCAGGTCAGGTGAATTGGCCTGTAGTGTTAGGTGCATTAGTTAGGGGAATGAGTCTGGGTGGGTTGCTCTTTGGAGGGTCGGTGTGAACTTGTTGGGGCAAAGGCCTGTTTCCACACTGTAGGGAATCTAATGTAAACTGCAATCACCTTCCTATGTGCCAGGTATGACTCTAGCCAGTGGAGAGTTTTCCCTAATACCTGTGTATTCATCTTTTGCTGTGGTTCCATGATGCCACACTCGATCATATACAGCTTTAATGTCACTCTCATTTCACTTCCGGAATTTAACCCTTTCGTCCATGTTTGAAACAAGGCTGTAATAACGTCAGGAACTGAGAGGCCCTGACTGGGCATCGATGAGCATGTTGCTAGTAAGCAGGTGCTGTTTGATATCAGTGTTGAAAACATCTGCCATTACTTTATTCATGGCGGCACGGTGGCTCAATGGTTAGCACTGCAGCCTCACAGCACCAAGGTCCCAGGTTCGATCCCAGCTTCAGGCGACTGTCTCTGTGGAGTTTGCACATTCTCCAGGTGTCTGCGTCAGTTTTCTCCAGATGCTCTGGTTTTCTCCCACAATCCAAAGATGTGCAGGTCAGGTAAATTGGCCATAGTGTTAGGTGCATTAGTCAGAGGGAGATGGGTCTGGGTGGGTTACTCTTTGGAGGGTCGGTGTGGACTTGTTGGGCTGAAGGGCCTGTTTCCACAGTGTAGGGAATCTTAAATCTTAAAATGACCAAGAGTAGACTGATGGTGTGGTAACAGCTGGGTTTGATTTGTCCTTTTTATGCACAGGACATCCACTTGGAACTTTAGACTGAAGGTTACTGTGACTGCTTCTTTTACAGAATCATTGAATCCCTGGAGTGTGGGGACAGGCCATTGTCCCATTGAGTCCACACTGACCCTATGAAGAGCACCTCCCCTATCCCTGTAACTCTGCATTTCCCAAGGCTAATCCACCTAACCTGGATACTATGGGGAATTCAGCATGACCAATCCATTTAACATTATTGATGTGTTGCCCTCTTCTATAATTGACAATGCAGATACTTGTGCAGCCTCCTCCTCCCGTGAGTTGTTTAATTGTTCATCACCATTCATGACCGGTTGTGGCAGGTTTGCAGTGCTTCGATCTGACCAGTTCCTTATTGGGTCACGTAGCTCTATCACTTGCTGATAATGCCATTTGTCATGCAAATAATCCTGTTTAGCAGCTTGACCAGGTTTACACCTCATTTTTAGCTATGTCCAGTGGTGCTCTGGGAAGGCCCTCCTCCAGTCTCCATTTAATCAAGGTTGATCCCTTGGCTTGATGGCAATGGTTGACTGGGGGATATGCCATGCTATGAAATTGCAGATTGTGTTTAAGTACAATTCTGCTTTCATTGTTATTTCTGGTACATAGGTCAATGCCAAGTTTTCCAACCAGTTTCATTTCTTTGTGAGACTTTGTCAGGATTGATACAACTGATTGGCTTGCTAGACCATAACAGAGGACAGTTGAGAATCAATCACATTGCTGTGGCTCTGGAGTCATTTGTAGGTCAGACCATGTGAGGATACCAGATTTCCTTCCTTTGTGGGTTCAATTCCCGCCTCAGGCGACTGACTGTGTGGAGTTTGCACGTTCTCCCCATGTCTGCGTGGGTTTCCTCCGGGTGCTCCGGTTTCCTCCTACAATCCAAAGATGTGCAGGTCAGGTGAATTGGCCTTGCTAAATTGCCCGTAGTGTTAGGTAAGGAGCAAATGTAGGGGTATGGGTGGGTTGCGCTTCGGCGGGTCGGTGTGGACTTGTTGGGCCGAAGGGCCTGTTTCCACACTGTAATGTAATCTAATCTAAAAAAAAGTGCATTAGCAAATCAGATAGATTTTCCCCATAATCAAACATGATGTCATTGTCATCAGTAGATATTTTATATTCTAGATATTTTATTAAATTCAAATTCCAACAGCTGCAGTGGTAGGATTCAAACCTGGTTCCCTAGAACTTTAGCTGCGTTGCTGGGTTAATAGTCTAATGCCACTAAGTAATCACCTCGTCTTCCTTAACCAGCCACTGGAATGGCAAAGTTATCCCTTTGTGTGTTTCCTTATTCATAACATAGAAATAAGAATTGAAATATATCCTCATTTTATGAAAACTTTTAGTATTCCCATTGTGACAGGATACCTATGTATTTCTAAAGTAAAGTAACATTCATGTTTCTCGTGCCCGGTTTGAATGATGAGCACATCACTCCTTCAAAACAAAATGCTCACTGGTTATCAGAGTGATCACTTGAACTGCAGCAATCATCGACTGCAACAAGAGAATGAAACAGGTGATAAATGTATTTGTACAGCAACAGCAAGTTGCTAATGCGACGTCAAAGTGGATTATAAACAGATTGCATCCACGGAAACAGTAGTCTGATAAATATCATAGAGTGAATAATAACAGTGTCATCTGCATACTGGTATTTACAACAAACTCAATCTGCAACTCACGCCAGACTCTTAATTTCTTCCTGCAGATAAAATACAGCTGTAGGGGGCACTGTAACACTGCATAAAAATACATATAGCTGTCATATTGGATTGTGCTTCAATGAAACTCATTTTCTTTCCAAATAAACTGCTCTTACGGAGAGCTGACACAGATTGATGGGCTGAGTGGCTTCTTCTGGTTGTAACCACTTCATTATTGTATAAGATCACATGAGCTTATCAACTAAAGGCAAAGATGCCAGAGATATGAAATTAAAAGGAGAAAGTGAGGACTGCAGATGCTGGAGATCAGAGCTGAAAATGTGTTGATGGAAAAGCGCAGCAGGTCAGGCAGCATCCAAGGAGCAGGAGAATCGACGCTTTTCCAGTAACACATTTTCAGATATGAAACTAAAACACAGGAAATGCTGAAGAATGTTATCAAGTCTGGCAGCCTCTGCTGACAGAAAAACAGAATTAACGTTCCAAGTCCAATATGAGGAATCATACTGGTTGTATCATGGTGTTATGTTAGTGTGACCAATAAAAGCAGCTTCAACTAAAGGGTCTTTTCATGGCCACTACTAGTAACGGCCTCACCCTACTCATAGTACAAGAAGCAGCAGCAGTCTGTGAGGACCACTGTGGCAGTTTACAAACACCTAATGCTCTGTTCTTGGTTTAGATGGAGGTAGAAGAAATACTTGAAGAAGAAGGAAAATCCAAAGGGTTTTTACAAATACATTAAGGACAAACGGGTAACTAGGGAGGGAATAGGGCCGTTCAAAGATCAGCAAGGCGACATTTGTGTGGAGCCGCAGGAGATGGGGGAAATACTGAGCAAGTATTTTGCATCAATGTTTATTGTGGAAAAGGACATGGAGAATATAGATTGTAAAGAAGTAGGTGGTGACATCTTGAAAATTGTCCATATTACAGAGAAGGAAGTACTGGATGTCTTGAAACACATAAAAGTGGATAAACCCCCAGGACCTGATCAGGTGTACCCTAGAACACTGTAGGAAGCTAGGGAAGTGATTGCTGGGCCTCTTGCTGAGATATTTGTGTCATCGATAGTCATAGATGAGGTACCAGATTACTGGAGGTTGGCTAACGTGATGCCACCATTTAAGAAAGATGGTAAGGACAAGCCAGAGAACTATAGACCAGTGAGCCTGATGTCAGTGGTGGGCAGGTTCTTGGAATGAATCCTGAGGAACAGAATGTACGTGCGTTTGGAAAGGCAAGGACTTATTAGGGATCATCAAATAGCTTTGTGCGTGGGAATCACAAACTTGATTGAGTTTTTTGAAGAAGTAACAAAAATGATTGATGAGGACAGAGCAGTAAACATGATCTATGTGGACTTCAGTAAGGCGTTCGACAAGGTTCCCCATGGGAGACTGGCTAACAAGGTTAGATCTCATGGAATACAGGGAGAACTAGCCAGTTGGATACAGAACTGGCTCAAAGGTAGAAGACAGAGGGTGTTGGTGGAAGGTTGTTTTTCAAACTGGAGGCCTGTGACCAGTGGAGTGCCACAAGGATCAGTGCTGGGTCCACTAGTTTTCCTCATTAATATAAATGTTTTGGATGTGAGCATAAAGGTATAGCTAGTAAGTTTGCAGATGACACCAAAATTGGAGGTATAGTGGACAGCGAAGAAGGTTACTTTGGATTACAATGGGCTCTTGATCAGATGGGCCAATGGACTGAGAAGTGGCATATGGAGTTTAATTCAGATAAATGTGAGGTGCTGCATTTTGGGAAAGCAAACCTTAGCAGGACTTGCACACTTAATGGTAAGGTCCAAGGTAGTGTTGTTGAACATAGTGAAGATGGTGTTTGGTATGCTTTTCTTTGTTGGTCAGGATATTGAGTACAGAGGTTGGGACGGCATGTTGCAGTTGTATAGGAGATTGGTTAGACCACTTTTGGAATACTGCATGCAATTCTGGACTCCTTCCTATTAGAAGGATGTTGTGAAACCTGAAAGGGTTCAGAAAAGATTTACAAGGAATTATGCCAGGGTTGGAGGATTTGAGCTATAGGGAGACGTTGAATAGGCTAGGGCTGTTTTCCCTAGAGCATTGGAGGCTGAGGGGTGACTTTATAGAGGTTTATAAAATGATGAGGGGCATGGATTGGATAAATAGATAAGGTATTTTACTTGGGATTGGGAAGTCTAGAACTAGAGGGCATAGGTTTAGGGTGAGAGGAGAAAGATATAAAAGAGACCTAAGGGGCAATGTTTTCACACAGAGGGTGATACATGTATGGAATGAGCTTCCAGATGAAGTGGTGGAGGCTGGTACAATTGCAACATTTAAAAGACGTCTGGATGGGTATATGAATAGGAAGGGTTTGGAGGGGTATGGGCTGGGTGCTGGCAGATTGGACTAGATTAGGTTGGGATACCTGGTCAGCATAGACCAGTTGGACGAAGGGTCTGCTTCTGTGCTGTACATCTCTATAACTCTAATAAAGGTGACTAGGGCCTCCCGCTGAAAACACTTCTTCCCTTAGTCTCTATCTGTGAGCAGCTTGACCCATTAGTTGCTGCCTTTTGCTTCATCTTCCTCTGATAGTGCAGACCAAGCAGACTGCAAGTGTAGGTCCCATGACTGGGAGCAAGGAATGGTCCTACAGCCATTCATTGTAGCCACGACGAATTCCTTCTCCACATGCACAACTGGTTACTCAAAACTACGCCAACTCTAAACTATCCTCCAACACTTCCGGAGTTGTCTAGAGCCAGTAGAAAGCAATCAAACTAACTTGCAAAGTTACTGATGATTTATTTGAATGTCACTAGTGGGACAAGCAATGATCAGTTGTGTGTGTGTGTGAAAGAGAGAGTGTTAGCTGGAGTAGTGAGATGAAGATAGAAGCACTGATGCCATGAGTGATGCACACTGACAGCATCATAATGTGCTTACTCTGCATACCTCTGGCAGATACTCTTAATGCTCTCACTAATGCCCTCACTTGGGTGCCAATTGGCACAGGCTGCATGTGAATGGCTTGGATTGCATTTTAGTACCAGAATTAAAACCCAAAACATTAAAATTACAAGCTCAGTTCTGCAATCACTGTGTTGGTTTAGAGTAAATGTTAGTCAGGTCTGGAAGAACTGTGTTACATTCCTGAAAGAGTGAATGGGGAATTTTTTACATTTGCCTGAGCAGGAAACAGAGCCTTGGTTGAACATCTCAATGGCGCATCGGATAGTCAGTCTAAAGAATGGGTTTTACTGTTGAGATGGTGGCAAAATTATCAATGTTCAACCGTCATTAATGGCTAGAATCAGCACACGGACAGTTAACAATCAAGGCTGACAATCCCTGAAATACTCATTTCATATTTATGACTATAAAATACACATATTATAAAATCAAATATTTTTAGAAAAGATAGTTTCAGGAAATTTGTTTGTGATATCTCAGTTTTATCTTAATATGATGCATATACCTAAATCACTGATTTTAGCACTTAGGTAACTATAAAATTTTAATTAAAAGTGAAAGGATTCTGTGTTTTTAACTTCCTGATTTGCTGTTTGTCAGAAGACTTCAATATGATTGATTGCATCCCTTGTTTGATCTTAAATGCCTGGAGATTTCCTTGACATTGTGCCAAAGTCAAACTAACAATGGGTAAAGGGAAATCCATGCTATACAGATCACAAGTTTTTTTTTGGTTCAGTGTTTTCTTAGTGGTCAGCAGTGAGCATCATTATTTTCTTGATGACTACAAAATCTGGGTCCATGTACTCAAATCTTTGGAGTGGGAATTGAACTCACAGCCTTGAAGGAAGTGAGATGGGATAATGAGGATGATGATGGAAGAAGGAAATTATTTCCTCTTGGTACTATTTACAACATTGAGTCTGATGAGGTTTGAAAAGAGCCACATGTTGCTGACTGCAACTTGTAAGTGACAGCTTAGGAAAAGGAACCAAAGGGTTATAGCACTGGGAACCAGCATGTAGAGTTTTTGGTGGGAACCAAATAAAAGTCCACAGCTTTTCCAGTGTTTAACTGCTCCAAATTTTGAAGTGAATTGGATAGTCAGATAACAAAGACATGGGAAATTAAGGATTGTGCAAAGGAGACACTGCTGGATGCAACTTCCGTTCTCACTTTTCATATCTTCAATTTCATCTCTCCAACATTTGTGGCTTGCCTTCCATTGCTTGGGCATGAAGTTCTACCTCAACTGTTTGCCTTACTATCTCTCTCTCTCGCTCTCTAAGATACTTGTTGAAACCTACTTTTTAATGATTTGTTTTCTTTTTCCATAGCAACCCAAGGTATGGAAGCAGGCTATCCAACCCATGGACTCCATACTGACCCTCTAAAGAGCATCCAATCCAGGCCCAGCCCCCTACCCTATCACCCTGCATTTACCATGGCTAATCCACTTAGCCTGTATATCCCTGGATACTATGGGTAATTTAGCATAGTCAATCCATTTAACCTGTACATCTTCAGATTGTGGGAGGAAACCAGAATTCCCGGAGGAAACCCACGCAGACATGGAGAGAATGTGCAAACTTCACACATTCCTGAGGCTGGAATTGAACCCTGGTCCCTGGCATTGTGAGGCAGCAGTGTGAACCACTGAACCACTGTGCCACCCTAACTGATTGCAATAATATGTCCTGATGTAGTTTGGTATGAAATTTTGTTTTACTATGTTACATGAGGCACCCTTCTGCTTTCAAGGCAATGTATCAATTCAAGTTGCATACAAACACTGACCTACAGTGACTGGTACCATTTCCAGGTAGAGACATGTAAAGGAGATCAGGAGAAGGCTTGCGTTTCTTTCGAGGTGACCATGCAATGGAGAAGCTAGTGCTGGTGTTGCAATGGAGCTGGTGACACAGGCAGGACTGGGAACAGTGGAGGGTAATCCATCAAACATGAGGCATGGTGGAAAAGAATAGAGTGATTGACTACATCAAACATTTCACAGAGTTGAAGGTGGGATAGCATATCATTCCTTAAATACTCCAAGCTAGATTTGACGAAGGACATCTCACTTGGCATGGGCACAGTAAGTTTAATTTGCAAGTTATGTATATGTTGTAATTGATAGGGTTGATAGCCTGACTGAAATGGAATGTAGAGCAATTTTCTGTCCTGTTTAAATCTTGTTTAATCTTAATTGAGAAATCCATAGGATCAATAATACCATAATGCTGTCCTTACATAATACAGTTTCAAAGACTGTGATTTAATGTACTGGCAATTCATTAAAACAATCATTTACATTGCTCTTAATACCACCATCTATAATATTAACTTTCACAGACAGCCTGGTAAGCCATTTACTTTCCTTTTAACTGTAAGCTGCGGATGATATTGCTCTCTTAGGAACAGGATGCCATTCAGCCCCTTAAGACTGTTCCACCACCCATTTTAAAAATATTTATCCAAATTGGTTTTATAACCCTTTATATAAATCAATCAAGCTCAAATTTTAAATTTCCCATTTATACCCCTCCATCGCCCGAACCATCTGCCTTTTGCGGGGGGGAATTGGCGGTGGTTGGTGGTGCTTGGCACTCGTGGTGGAGGTATGTGGAGAGATATATCTAGATTTCCACCTTGTTCTTAAGAAAGGAATGCCTTGCATTAACCCTAAATAGTTCAGCTCTAATTTTAAGGCTACACTCCATTGTCTGGATTGTCCCCAATCAGGGGTCAAAGTCTTTCTTGATCTAACCTATTAATTAATCATTTTAAACATCTCAATTGGATTATCAATAAATATTTCAGTACAAGGGAATAGAAATCGTGCTTATGTATCATGTTCAAACAAGTTAATCCATAGGATAGTGAAGAAGGCGTTTGGTATGCTTTCCTTTATTGGTCAGAGTATTGAGTACAGGAGTTGGGAGGTCATATTGCGGCTGTACAGGACATTATTAGGCCACTGTTGGAATATTGTGTGGAAATTCTGGTCTCCTTCCTATCGGAAAGATGTTGTGAAACTTGAAAGGGTTCAGAAAAGATTTACAAGGATGTTGCCAGAGTTGGAGGATCTGAGCTACAGGGAGATGCTGAACAGGCTGGGGCTGTTTTCCCTAGAGCATCGGAGGCTGAGGAGTGACCTTAAAGAAGTTTACAAAATCATGAGGGGCATGGATAGGATAAATAGGCAAAGTCTTTTCCCTGGGGTCGGGGAGTCTAGAACTAGAGGGCATAGGTATAGCGGCATGGACGGGTTGGACCGAAGGGTCTGTTTCCATGCTGTACATCTCTATGGCTCTATGACTCCATTTAGCCCAGGCATCATGCTGCCAAATCTGCATTGTAACCCCTCCAAGCCTTCATCCATATGCCAAGTATGTCTGTTTCACAGTCAATCCTACACTAAATTTGAAACATTTAAACCAGGAGCTTATGTCAATAGATAAATGTATCTGCCACCTTTTCTTTGTTGATGATTTCTTGCAGTGCTCATTCTGAAAGGAAATCATGATTTTTCTAATTTCTTGGTTCACTGACATGTACCTAACAAGAGATCACCTTTTTTTAAAGAGATCAGCCTTCAGCAAAACTGAAAATTACAGCAACTTTCTTTTAATCAATTGGGGCACACAAGCATTAGGAGGAAGCTATGAGCTACCACATAGGGACTCAAGCAAATATAAGTATTTCTGAAGTTCCTGAAGAAGGGCTTATGCCTGAAACGTCAATTCTCCTGCTCCTCGGATGCTGTCTGGCCTGCCGTGTTTTTCCAGCACCACATTTTTCAACACTGGTACTCCAGCATCTGCAGTCCTCACTTTCTCCAAATATAAGTATTTGCCAACTTCAGAAAACAATGCATAGATTGAAGAGCTAGGAAGGAATATGCTTAGGACAACCAAAGCAGAGTCACATGACTAAAACTCAGAGTAGATTCACTAGTACCTGAATGGGTAATTTTCCGAGGAATACTCCCCATTCCTATTTGTTGAGTTAATTCTTAGAGTTCAACTTGACAGTTTTCTCTGGTGAGCAGTGAGTGCCATTTCTTTCTTAATGACGAGAAAGTTTGGACATTTTACTCAAATCTCTGTTGTGGGACTTAAAAGTCATGATCTTCTGACTCAGAGGTAAGAGTTTGAGGGAGATAAATGAATGATGATGAAGGAAGGAAGCTATGCCCTCTTGGTATTATCTAGACCATTGAGTCAGACACACATTGAAAAGAATCATACATCTTTGACTTAGGTCTGTGAGTGTCTGCTTAAGAGAAGGGACCAAGTGGGACTCAGGATCTGGAGCTTTTGCGGGGAGCCAAATAAAGGGGAAACAGCTCCTCTAAAACAAAGTAAAATGGGCAGTTGGTCAATCAAGACATTGGAAATTAAGAATGGTGTAGAGGAGCCACTGCGGTTTGCCATCTCGATTGTAAAGTCTTGTGCCCTCAATCCCAATGCTCCAATTTTGTAGCTGTGCCTTCAGTTGTTCAGCTCTACGTTTGAGTCCTTAACCTCTCAGTGTTGTTACCTCCCTGTCTCTCTGCTTTTAAGATGTATTTGGCAGGCATGTTAACTCGGTAGTTAGCACTGTTGCCTCACGGTGTCAGGGACCCACGTTTGATTCCACTTTCGGGTGACTGTCTGCGTGGAGTTTGCACATTCTCCCTGAATCTGCATGGGTTTCCTCCCACAATCCAAAGTTGTGCAGGTTAGATGGATTGACCATCCTAAATAGTCCATTGTGTCCAGGGATGTGCAGGCTAGGTGGATTAGCTATGAGAAATATAGGGTTGCAGAGTTGGATGGTCTTTGGAGGGTCATAGTGGACTTAATGGGCCAAATGGCCTGCTTCCACACTCTAGGGATTCTATGATTCTATGTTCCTTGAAAACTAATTCTTTGTAAAAATATCTTCGAATACAAAGGTTCTTAGATGGCTGTACTATTTCAATGAGTTTGAGGCTGTAATACTGCATAATCGACTTAGTTGTGTAAAACAACGAGATACTTGACAATGAAATTTTGCTCATTAGATGATTTGACCATCTCCTGATATGCATTGTTTTTCTCAATATTAAATTATCAATCTTCTTGTGTTCCCTAAATTGTGGGATTGATGCTCTTTAAATGGGCTGCTCAGATTAGTTCAATGGTTGGAGTATCACATTCACACAAAGAAGCTAATCCTGCAACATTGCCATAATTGTTTAACCGCACCCCCCCCCCATCTCCTTGACATCTCTGATACTTATTATTTGATTATCGCATTTTTCCTAGGAATTATTTTCCAGTAGTATATACCCCTGTAACAAATATTGATGCATCTTCTGTGAACTGCTCAAATATTCATCGTCACTCTGCTCTTAGAAAATATATAAGTATCACTTTCTTGCAGATTCTTACGACATCCAGAATGTTCATCTCCCTAGTGATTCAAGTATGTCTCAAACTCTGAATTCCATTGATCTTCAGGTGGGACTGGATTTCTCAGCAATAAAATACGTGGTGCTGGAGCCAGCAAATTTATATTTTTCTCCATTATCCTTGTTGCCATTTTAATGTTAAGTTGTAACTGGAGTTACGCATAGATGGCACATTGAGCCAAAAATTCTGACCAAGGTCAAAAGGCTTTTCCCAAAGCTGATCAGATTTAAAATTACCCACCTTTATATAGATGTCTTCTGTAGAGGATGGGGAGGCTGTTGTCAGATTGGATCTCACAAAAAGGTTGTCAGGTCCAGTTGGTTCAGGTTTAGTCGAGTCTCTGGGGTAGGTGTTTGGAATCTGCAGGGGGAAGGACCTGTTGTGAGTCAGGAGGTCAGTTATCTAGCAGTTAGATTAGGTTCTTACTCCTCAAAAATTTCTGAACAACTATTAATCTTAAGAGAGTTGAAACCATCTAAATTCTATGATATTAAGAGAGTGTTTCAGAGGATTTCAGACACAAGTGAATTGCCCATCAGAACTTTCAATTTCCTAGGTGGTTCCTAAGAGTCAGCTATGTCAGGATATGCATGTAATCTTAATGCACAACTACAGTCTATGCTGATCCATTGACATCTGGATAAAGGAATATCTGAAATATAAAACACTATTGTTCTTCAGCTTCTACAGTTTGTTTACTGCAATTTTGGAGAAGATTTGTAGCTCAGGTTATGGATCAAGAAGTAAATTTGCTTGCAGAGCTAGTAGATTTTTCTCAGACACTTTGTCACCATGCTAGGTAACATTATCAGTGAACCTCTGGTGAAGCACTGGTGTTACGTCCTGCTTGCTAGTTATGTGTCTTGGTCTGTTGTGATGGGTAATGTCACTTCCAGTTCTTTTTATGAGAGGTTGGTAAAGGGAGTCCAAATCAATGTGTTTGTTAATGAAGGCCAGGCCTCGAGGAATTCCCGTGCATGCCTTTGTTTAGCCTGTCTTAGGATGGATGCATTGTCCCAGTCGAACTGTTGTTCCTCTTTGTTTGTGTGTATGGATACTAGTGATAGTTGGTCGTGTCTTTTGTTGGCTAATTGGTGCTCATGTATCCTGGTGGCAAGTCTTTTGCCTGTTTGTCCAACATAATGTATATTGCAGTCCTTACAGGGTATTTTCTATATGATGTTCATTCTGCTGGTTGTTGGTACGGGGTCCTTTAAATTCAGCAGGACCTGTTTCAGAGTGGCAGTAAGTTTATGGGCTACTATGATGTCTAGGAGCCGGAGTCATCTGGTCATCATCTCCGAGATGTCTTTAATGTGTGGCAGGGTGTTTCGAGTCTCTGGGTGTGTTCTGTCTTCTTTTTTCGGTCTGTTGTGTAAGAATCAGAGAACTGCGCTAATCCATAGTTCCGTTGTTCCTGAATACGTTGTGTAATTGTTTTTCTTCAGCTTCTTGTAGTTCCTGGGTGCTGCAGTGTGTTGTGGCTCATTTAAATAATGTCCTGACGCAGCTCCGTTTGTGGGTGTTGGGATGATTGCTTCGGTAGTTGAGTGTCTGGTCTGTGTGTGTGGCTTTCCTGTAGATGCTGGTCTGCAACTCTCCATTGGATTTTACGAAGGGGAGTCTGTTATTGTTCTCTTCCTCTTTGGTAAACCTTATAATCAGTGAGGATGTTGTTCGTGTGTTTGTGGTTTTTTTTAAAATTTGTTGCATTTCATGATGACAAAGATGTCATCCACATAGCGGACCCAAAGCTTGGGTTAGACAGTGGGGAGAGCTGTTCATTCTAACCTCTGCATAACTACATCTGCCAAGAATCCTGATATTGGTAAAAGTTTGTTTACTTTTCTAAATCCAGTGACTACACTTCAATAGCTTCACTGGCTGTAATGTACATTTGAACATTCTGAATTCATGACAGGTGCTAAAGAATGCAAGATATTTTGTTGATTTTACAGTCTAGTTAGTTATGATGAGTGACATCATCATCATCATGGGGCAGCACGGTGGCTCAGTGGTTCGCACTGCTGCCTTATAGTGCCAGGGACCTGGGTTTGATTTCAACCTCAGGTGACTGTCTGTGTGGAGCTTTCACATTCTTCTCGTGTCTGCATGGTTTTCCTCTGGGTGTTCTGGTTTCCTCCACAGTCCAAAGATGTGCAGGCTAGGTGGATTAACTATGAGAAATGCAGGGTTACAGGGACAGTGTAGGGGGTCGGTGCTCTTTGGAAGGTCGGTGTGGACTTGATGGGCCAAATGGATTCTATGATCCTTTCACATGGATATTATTTGTAAGCTTGTAAGTATATACAGATACCTTTATAACTTCATTTTTCTCTGCTGCTTATCACTTTCTAACTCTCTAAATAACCTTGTTAATTTAGGAGTTGGTTACAAAAACTAATCAATTAAAGAAAGGAGAAAAATGTGCCTCCCTGACTATTATTTTATATTCAGTATTTGTGAGGAAGCTTGAACTTGGAAATGATATTCCTTTTATGTCTTTCACATTTTTTGCGGGGGGATGGGGCTGTGCAGAGCGGCAGAGAGGAACAGCAGAGGTTTCATTTTCTGGGTTGTAAACAAGTTGGCAAGAATACCAAAGGGAAATTGGTCTGCTTCAGCACTGGATAGGATGGATCTCAACATTACTCTTCTTGTTCACTCTTTTTTAATTACCACCATAAATACCACAGTGCCAAGCTCTCATAGTGCACCAGAGGATTCATCAAATGATATGTTTCCTTACTTCTTTTTTTGGGACCTCATTTGTTGACCAATCTTCTTCTCTTGAAAGCATGCTGTTTTAATCACTGACTAATTTGCACACAAAAGCAGGAAGGAACATGCATGCAGAGATGAAATTCCATTTTCACAGCAGTGTCACACCAAGCAACACCCCCATCAGTCTTAGGCAAGAGTATGCAATTAAAACCTTGGATATAACTGAGAATGAATATTTGAGATACAGCAGTGTGAAGGGTACTTAATGAACTGGAAAGCCAAAATTTCATGAACTACATAATTCTACTATGAACTCTAGTTTATGAACAAGATAACGTTTTACAATTGCATGGCCATGAATAAACAAAATTAGCATTCTCCATTGTGAACTCACACTGTGAGATACACCTCAGGAATAGTCAAGAAGGTTAATATAAATGGCTGCATCTTCCTAGTATGAAAGAACTTCTTTTTATAATTGGATGATACCAGAACTGAGAGAATATACTCAACAGCGAGCAGGCTGGATCTCTATTTTCAGGATAAGAGAAGGCTGAGCAGTGACCTGATTGAGGTCTTTAAGATTGTGGAAGGGTGCAATTTGACAGACAGATAAGATTTTACCTTCTGCAAGGGAGACCAGAATTAGGGACCATAATTGTAAGATACTTACTAATAAATCCAATCGGGAATTCAGCTGAAACCTCGTTTTCACTGTTAGAATATGGAATTCATTACCATGTGGAATAGTTGAAGCAAGTGATATAGATGTTGTTAAGGGGGGGCTAGATAAATAAATGAAAGCAGGAAGGAACATGCATGCAGAGTTGAAATTCCATTTTCACAACAGTGTCACACCAAGCAACACCCCCATCCCCATATGGATAGGTCATGCAGATAGAGCAAGCTGAAAAGGGATGGGGCAAGGCACATGTATCAGGATAGACCCGTTTGATAAAATGCTGTAAATACATCCTAATTTCTTGTGTATATTTGCTTTCTAAATGTCAACTGCTTTCTTAAATCAGACTTCAAAAAAGACATGATTTTGTACAGCGTGACAAACATTTGACCCGGAAACAGTAACAAGAAATTGTAATTACTTTTAAATATTTGGGTAATCTGCAATCCTTTATATAAGCCTTTGAAAGCAGGGGATTTTAGGAGTTTCTATTAACTGTAAAGGGATCAAAAATAGCTTTCAGATACTAAGAAATACTGGTGCATTTGACTTGGAATTTGTACTATCAAGAGGAATTTAACATGTAGAAGCCATTCACAAAAAGACAACTGTAAGATGGAAGAGATGAAGTGTTAATGTGATCAGCACAAGTTTACAGACACAAGCATAAACCAAGAAGGGACAGAAATAGAAATACAGAAATCATATGATGAGAAGCCAATAAAACTCTGTAAAAAATCAGTTTTCTGCTGAATAAGAAAGAAAATAGAATTCAAGAAGGTTGTGATGGGGGAAAAATGTATAAGTAACTAAAATGAACTGAGTCCTAAAAGTCAGGTGAATACCTCAGGCACTTATTTTGTATCATATAACCAGACTGTCAACCCAACTGTCATATCAACCAGACTGTTGATTGGTCTTGTTGAAAAGGAACTCTGGAAAGCCAGGTCATCAGGAATAATATGACCTGAATGAGAAAAGATTTGTTGTTCTGCACCATATTTGGGTGAACCATATCACATATGGAATGCAGTTGCCATGAACATTAATCATAGGCCAAATCAAGTGAACAGAAGCATGAGGGATCCTGTGGACTTGAGGATGAAATGCAGAACTCCAACTGCAAATTGTGCCATGTATCCACTGTGTGGTGTAGGTCATGTGGTTGTGTAAGATGTATCTTTATTCTATAGATTACTGAAAGCAGAATGTATCCGTTCAATTGAAGTGCCATTTATTTGTTAAACGTTCTGATCTATGTTAAATTAAAGATTACTATGATCGCAACATTGAGTTCTGTGACTTCAAATGACAGGATCATCTTTTTCTATCCGTAGTAGACAACGTTGTTTCTGACAATAGGATTTGAAAGGACTAATGGATCCAATCCATTGATTTCCCTTACTCTTCGGCAGCCGGTAAAGTTGTTGAATGGTTTAACATCTACAGTCCTCACTTTCTCCTGGCTTAGCAACCTGCAAAACAAGGTTTAATGAACACACCAAAATAAATTGTTTAACATTTGCTGCTCAATTACATCAACGTTTCTTGAAAATTCCATTAATTTCTTAATTTTTTGCTCTTTATTATTTGACAAGAACATGGCAATTACTTAAATGACTGGCACTGTTTTGGCCAAGGCAATTTGTGTCAAATCCATTGCATGTAATTGCAGGTCAGGAAAGCCTCATTTTAAAGTTCTGGCCCTGTGATTCAGTGAGTTCCACCAATGTAATCTGTGTGGTATCAACTGAACCAGTGTCAAAGATGGAAGAATGTCAAACAAGAGTTAAGGCCACAACTGATTATGTTTGTCCTTTTATGTAATTGTTTACACTGGTTCAAACCTCAATTTGCTTGATCCAGGATCCACCTAAACAGGTCACATCCTCCAGTCAGAATTGTGAAATTCCACTGAATGCAATATAGTCTGGAAGTTTGTTTAAATTATGCCTATTGTCTTATGCTCTCAGGCTTTTGTAAATGTATTTTTAAGGATCTTTTGTATAAACTAATTCTTAGAAACTCTTGTGTATGCCAGTGAAACTAATAAATGATTCAGTACTGCTATTGTTTATTAATGTTTTTAAATAAGATTACTCTCAGACTCTAATTTGAATGCTCGCTGTTTTTGAAAGATCCTTTCTCTGCTGTACTAGTGAAGCTGAACTTGGTTAAAGCTCTTAAATGCCTCAAGAAATAACTTGTACTGTAAAGAATAAAGAAGTTGCCTTTCTGTTACACTGCCCAATAGTACTGTTTTTCAGTAATTTGTCATTCTGCAAATGAATTTTGATGGAAGTACAATGCTTGCCCTAACCAATGTAATTTCTGGTGAATTTTGGTTGCACCTCCTCATTGTGCTCAAAGCAAGTTCTGTAACTCAAGACTTTCAAACACAAGACTTAACAAGCCTGTATATCTGTCACATTGCAGGCTGTAGAAGTCAGCACAGCAGTAATGAAAAATCACAATCTGTTTTCAGCCATTTTTATTGTTCTTCAATTTTAAAAACATTTCCTCTTGCTCTTTCTTCATCATTTAGTATACCTGAATCATGCTGGTCTTCGGATGAGGCCATTAACTGGTGTGGGAAAGCATCATGCACACTGATTTCCCTGTCCTCTTTATACAGAAACAGCCAGTCTCTCCTCAGAAATACTCAGTGAGAAGCAATTATAGGTACAACTTCAGGTTCTATCACTCAATAACACAGCATTCTGCATGCAGAGCCTCACTGCACCATCTGCTGAATGTTTCGTCTTCAAAGATAACTAAATCTATTTAAAAATAAATAGATCTGTTCATCAGTGCGCTGGATTTTAAAGCTGAAAATGGAATATTTATCCATGATGGATATTCTTAGTTCAAAGTGTGATGCTTTTAAATCTCTGAAATATATTTTCCATTCTTCCCTGTGAAAATAAAGTGAGGAATTTGGAGCGGGGGTGAGGGAAATTAGAGAAGGAAATGATGAACCATGATTTCCTGTTCACCGCAAGAAATTATTATATCAGAAATGTTTGTGGATTAAATGGTTCTTATGATTTCTGTTCAAATCCACAAACAAATCAGAAATGTTATGCCTAACAGAGACATCTATGGAGAAAGATTTGACAGTTTCTTCATTTATCAGACATGATTCTATAACGTTGCTGATGGGGAACTGTAGTTGTATTGCATCAATGTTGGGATTGTGCATAAAATGATAGATAAAATAATATAATAATAGATTATTTACTAACACTACAGTTGCAATATTATATATTAATTCAGCTAATCCTACTTTTGGATATAATCTCTACTTATGAGGGTCATCTAATGACATTTTGACCAAATGTTTGGCCAAAGAGGTAGGTTTTAAACATCTTCATGGATGATAAAGAGTTGCAGAGCTTCAGAAGGTGAATTCTTGAGATTTGAGTCTAGTGAGTGATGAAGCTCTGGGACGAAGCAGGAGGCCAGGTAAGAAGGCTACAGAAGTTGCAAAAGATTTAAATAAAAGTTCATGGCATGTGGGCATCACTGATTAAGATAACATTTATTGCTCTTCTTTAATTAGCAAGACAGCAGTTAACAGTTAACTATATGAATTTGGAGTCGCAGGGAGGCCAAAATATATAAGAACAGCAGATTCCTTTCTTAAAGGACATTAGTGAACCAAATGGGATTTTTTATGATAATTGGCAGCATTTACAGTCATATGTTTCCCAATTTTATTGTATTCCCAATTTCACTACATGATTCAAATCCATGAGTCCAGAACATTGGTCAGAGGCCCTGGATCTCTAGTCCAGTGACATTACCATTCTCATTTTGCCACTGGAGGACGTTATAGAGATAGGATTGGAAGGGCCATGAAAGGATTTGAACAAGGTCAAGAATTATAAAAATGAAGTATTGATGGCCCCCACTAGACTACTTTGATCAATAAGTATGGAATGATGGATGAATAGGACATGATTATGATAGGAGAGTTTTGGATAAGCTCAAGAATACAAAGAGTATAGATAGGAGACTGGGTGGGGATGTTATAGACTAAACTCAATTGTTAAGCTGCTCTAAGATTCCTCCCATTAGCCCACACTTGCATCATTATGGTTGACATTACTTTAGTAGGGACACAGATAATAAGAATATTATTTTAATGGGCGTATATGTTTTTTCTCATGAAGTAATTGGTTTTCAATGTCTCTAAATCAGCATTGACGCTTTTTTTTCTTTATGGAGATAACTAGACAAATATATGTATTTTAAACATATGCTGCAACATCCTAAAAACTCATCATTTGATCTATGTAGCAGTCATACCTAACAAAGTCTTCAACCAAACATTTTTTTTGTTCATTCACAGGATGTGGGGCATCATTAGCTCAGCTAGCATTTATTGCCAATCACAAGGGACCAGGAGAAAGTGATGGTGAACTGCATCCTTGAATCACTTCAGTCCATATGGTATAGATCCTCTCAAAATGCTATTAGTAGGGGCTTGCTGGATTTTGACCCATCAAAGGAACAACAATACACTTGCAAGTCAAGATGTTGAGTAGCTTGGAAGGAAATATGCAGTTGGTAGTGTTCCCATCCATCTACTGCCCTTCTAGTTGATAGAAGTGATTGATTTGGAAGGTGCTGTTGCTGCAGTGCATCTTGTAGCTGGTACATACTGCTGCAACCATGCATCAGTAGCGAATGGATTAAACGTTGAGCTTTGTCGATGTGGTGACAATCAAGTGGGCTGGATGATGTCAAGCTTCTTGAGTTATTCTAGAACTGCAATCAGCTTGGCAATTTTTAATCACATGCCAACGTTGTCTATCTTATATGTTGCAGGCAAGGATGCCCGGAGGCATGGTACATTGGGGAAACCGAGCAAAGCCTATGACAATGGATGAATGGGCACTGCACAACAATCAACAGACAGGAGGTTCCCTCCCAGTTGGGGAACACTTCAGTGGTCCAGGACATTCAGCCTCGGACCTTCGGGTGACCATCCTCCAAGGTGGAATTCGGGACAGGCAGCAGAGAAAAGTGGCCGAGCAGAGGCTGATAGCTAAGTTTGGTACCCATAGGGAGGGCCTCAACCGGGACCTTGGGTTCATGTCACATGACAGGTGATCACCATTGCACTACACACACACACACACACACACACATATTCCTACACATACACACTCTCACATACACACGGACACAGGTACGAACAGACGCGCACACAGACACCCACACACACCCTTATAGACACACACACTCCCACAC
>NC_057712.1:45391466-45426982 GCF_004010195.1 Chiloscyllium plagiosum
TCACTTTTTAGATTGGAATCAATCTAAACATCAGGTCATAGACGGAGAACACAAGGAGCTAACACCTTCAACATATTGTCTAGCTGTCACTATTGTTAACAGCTAACCCGAGAATGCAACTTTAAAGAAGGTTTTGTGATTTACACATGAAAGAAGTGAAACTATCACTGTATTCTAACAGATGAAAGGCTTAACAGACAATCAATTTTTCAATGTATAATTTCAGTTACATCACACTGTAAATTTTTGCTATAAATTCTGTGTTACGATCGAGCCCTCCACTATCACCTGATGAAGGAGCGTCGCTCCGAAAGCTAGTATGCTTCCAATTAAACCTGTTGGACTATAGCCTGGTGTTGTGTGATTTTTAACGTTGTGTCTTGTAGGTGGCGAACATACTTTGAGATGTCATAAGGTGAATTGCTCACCAGAGAATTCCTAACCTTTGACCTCCTTCCATAGCATTTGGTTAGTTTCTGATTAATTGAAATCCACAGGATATTGAGAGCGGGGGATTTCAGTGAGTCTGTGCTTCCTAAGCAGCTTGCAAATATATTAGAGAGGTGACATGGTGTTTGTGAGGCGTTAACACCTACCAAGTGCTTGCCCTGAAATCCATGTAGAGAATTCTCAGTGTCTAACTTGTATGGAATGTTTGGCAAAAACAGGAAGCCGAGTGTTGATGTGATGAGTTGGACCATGAATAAGGCGTTAAAACAAGTAACAATTGCGTCTGTAAGAATCTAAGGCAGAGAGAGACAGGAATCAAGCTTAAAGACACAGACAAAAAGTCTTTGTTTCACAATTCAAACATGTGTATAGGGGACAAAGAGTCAAGAGACTTATGAGTGTTTAAATTATGCTGGAAGATTCACCTAGTTTTGGGTACAGGGAGGCATCTTTCATGCTCGTTCAAAGAGTGGAATTTGGAAAAGAAAAATGAGTTAAGAGTCACTTTGGATTGGTTCACTAAGAGACATAGAGAAGAACTGTGGAGTGAGATTTCTATTTGTTTTAAGCATTAGATGAGGGATATTTTCTGTTTGTAAAGGAAGTGTCCAATTTAATAAAAAAAAATAGGGTGGTAAAAGAAATTACTACAAAGTGAACTGCAATTTCTCTGGAATTTGATTACATGTCAAGAAACTAGTGAGAAAAAACTGCAGAAAAACGTAGGACTTTTAGTGACCTTGGAGGGATGACAAATGCCCTGTGACAAAAATGATTGAATGATAAGAATTCATTAAAAAAATTCACATTACAAACTTCCTGAGGAGGTGGTGAATGTGGGTATAATTACAACATTTCAAAGATATTTGTGGAAATACATGGATAGGAAAGGTCTGGAGGGATATGGACCAGAAGCAGGCAGATGGAACTAGTCTAGTTTGGGATTACATTCAGTAGGGACTGATTGGACCAAAAGGTCTGTTTCTGTGCTGTATGGCTCTATGACTTTATGAAAACAGAAAGGCGGAGAGCAGCCATTCTAAGCATAAAAGGCCTGAGTTTACCACTCACTCCCCTTTAAAATGTTGAGGCAACAACATTTTAATGAAATTCTGCTGGATTGTGAGTATAGTTTTCTTGAAATATTATTTGATTGGATGTCCAATTTCAAAATGAATTTAAGCAGAGTACAATTTTAAAATATGCATACTTTTAATGTAATTTAAAATTGATGACATTTCTGCAATACTTTTTAAAATTACAATAAAAATTCACAAGCAACCGTAAAAATGCTTTGTTTCTTTATAGCCTCACAAGCCCAAATTACATAATAATATCCTAGAATTAAGTTAGAAATCCAAGTGCTAATATTTGTGAACCTGTAAGTTTTTTTCTACTACATTATATTTCTAGATATATATTACTCTAAGAATACTTTTATTTGTTTAAAAACTCCAGATGGAGAGGACAGTTCATTGAGCAAGTTTCCTGGAATTTCTCTGAGATGAAGTTTTAATCTGACAACTGGTTTAGATAAGTTTCTGCTCCTCTATCACACTGTCGATGGTCTTAAGTTGGCCACTAGGAATTCAAATTTCTTTTTAAAAATTACTGGCCTCTAAATCTGTGGGGTTCACAACAATTTATAAGGCTCTTCTGGGATTTTGACTCCACAGTTTGATATGCGTACATTAACATTTGCTAAAGTTTAAATGAACAAGATATCACAGAGATCTTTGTCGTACCATACTTGCCTAATTTGAAAGAGAGCTCATATCGGTGAGTTCCGTGCCACAGTTAACAAATGTTAATGTTAATGTGACAACAGAGCAATTAGGAATTGATGTAAGTACTAAGAAAGCAGAAATCATTAATCTACTGGCTCACCATGTGAAACTTGAGGAAGAAAAAGAAAATCCACACAAAAGGCAATTATCTAGAATTCAGTTACAAATGGAACAACTCAAATGAAAAGTCAAAGTGATGAAAAATAATATTTGAATTCAAAAGAGAAACAAATGTCAAAGCTCAAACTCAAAAGTGAGGAAAAGATAAAGAAAATTAAATGAACTTAAACTTGAATTTTAAAGGGTAAAAGGAAAAGAAAGTCTTAAATTGCAAATAGAAAAGGAAGGCAGAAAATCTGAATTGGACAGAGAAAAGATTTAATTATTCAAGCAGGAAGTGGTTGAAATGTCATATCAGTTCAGATTTGACTTCTCATTTGAGCTAACAAGGAATATTTATTTAATGCCTAAATTTATTGACAAAACAATTGAAACATGGTTTGTCATGTTTGCTACAAAGTTACAACAGCCCAGAGAAATTCAGACAACTTCATTGTAGTGTTATGTTTGTCAAAAAAGTTTTTCTTTAAAAGGTTTCTCTGTGGGGATTATGACTCTATTGATTATGGAATGTGAACTTTATTGTAGTCAATAGCGATGTGGTCATGAAGTGTTCCTCAATTGCGAAGTCACACTGAAATTCAGCACAGTATTATTTTCTAGAGAGTGACATGGGATGGTGCCTGAAGTAGGCAATGGGGGAAATTACGTTAAAGTTGTGCATGTTTTATTCATTTGTGGAATGTGGTTGTCAATGGCTAAGCTAATATTAAAAATCACACAACACCAGGTTATAGTCCAACAGGTTTAATTGGAAGCATGCTAGCTTTCGGAGCGCGCTCCTTCATCAGGTGATAGTGAAGGAGTGTCGCTCCGAAAGCTAGTGTGCTTCCAATTAAACCTGTTGGACTATAACCTGGTGTTGTGTGATTTTTAACTTTGTATACCCCAGTCCAACACCGGCATCTCCAAATCATAAGCCAATATTGTGAGGGTTGGTTTAACTCACTTGGCTGGATTGTTGGTATGTTGGTATGTGAAGTAATATAACACCAAAAGTGTGGGTTCAATTTCCCACTGACTCAGGTTATCATGAAGGTCTTGCTTTCTCAACCTCTCCCCTTGCCTGAGGTATGATGACCCTCAGGTTAAATCATCATCAGTCATCTCTCTCTGTGATGAGAGAGCAGCCTTATGGTCCGGTAAGACTGTGGCGACTTGATTTATTGCACATCCTGAGTTGCCCTTGATAGGGTTACCTTTTTGAATTGCTGTAGTCCACTTGCTATAAGTAGAGCATTATGTCATTAAGCAGGGAGTTCCAGGAATTTAACACAGCAACACTGAAGGATCAGCAATGATAAGCGGTTTAGAGGAGAACTTGTAGATTGTGGTGATTCCAAGTGTCTACTTCCCATGATATTCTAATGGTCATCAGCTTGAAAATTGTTAAAGGAGCCTTGGTGATTTATGTAATGCATCTCATAGTTGGTGCACACTGCTGCTACTGGATTTCAGTTGTCATTGATGCTGTCTAGTTTCTTGAGTGTTGTTAAAGCTGCA
This sequence comes from Chiloscyllium plagiosum, assembly GCF_004010195.1. Classification (NCBI taxonomy): domain Eukaryota; kingdom Metazoa; phylum Chordata; class Chondrichthyes; order Orectolobiformes; family Hemiscylliidae; genus Chiloscyllium; species Chiloscyllium plagiosum. The sequence continues at coordinate 45,395,327 of NC_057712.1, forward strand.
TTCATCTATGCAAGTGGATACCCTGTTTAGAGTACTAAATACAGCAGGATACCTCAGAAAGGGAATATTGACTGGTTTAGGAGGAGACTCATCATCACTTTCCCAAGATCACAAATTATGGCCTAGCCAATGATGTCTACAAGCTGTGAAAGAAGAATAATACACATAAAGGTCACCAGAAGGTAGATTAACAGAAGAATATGAAGGCTGGAGGTTTAATGGTGAAATGGTTTATGGATCCCTGCATCTTCGCTGCATCTGTAAAACTGTGTTCTGTTCTGCTCTCCGATGCACTTTGTATGGTACAATCTGCCTACATACACTTTTCATTGTATCTTTATACATGTGACAACAATAAATCAATCACCATCGCCATAGCATCACAAGGTACCAGCTCTGGCCTGTGAAAAATGATACAATATAAAGTGTGAAACATTTTAAGAAAACATACCTTCAATGAAATTAAATTCCAACTTAGCCTGCAGATTTACTATATTTTAACAGTTTTGGGGGACCACATTTACAAACCAGAGATCATTGTATTCAAATGTATGTTACCTTCATTCCAACATGCAATTGAATTATTCATGTCTACTGTCAATGCAGGTGGTTCTTTCTAACAATTTGATGTACTTGCATGCAATTTAAATCAAGATTTATTCTGTTTATGCTACTGAGATTGCAAAAGCCATGATAATATTCTGCAACAGAGCATGATTTACTAAGTCACCAAATGTATTCTAAACATTATGACATTCAGATTTTTATAATTTGCCCCTATTAAATTAACACACAATTAATTTTATACATGATTTATAGTATTTTTCCAAGACAAATTGTAATTTGAAGGACAACAATAATTTTCAAAAGAGAATTACATAAATAATTACATGTTGCAGGTTTATGGGGAAAGAATGGGGGAGTGGGGCTAATTATACCTGTCTTTCAAGTGTATACATGTTATGTTCTTATCCAGCAAATGCAGATTACTACATAATGCAATGCAATGATTATCTATCATGATTCCAACAAGCTGACTGCCAATTTTAACTATTTTTGGGAAGATGACAAATTGGGATCTGAGGATAAGGGAGGAAAATCAATGTGTAATACTCCAGGCTTCACAATGACCCAGCAATCATGATGCATGCAGAAAGTATCCATTCACGCTCTGGAGTCACAGTGAGAGATCACGGAGAGAGCCTCAATCCTCAGCAATAGCTTGCAGTGTTCTTCTTGGGAATGCATTCACAGCACATACAATTTTTCATGGAGCGACCTTGAGGCTTTAGTCTCCATGGGAGGTTTTCTGAGCAGACATTTTTAATTTTGGACATGGACCTCTCCCCTTAGAGAGAGAAAGGGAAGGAATTGAGCCAGAGAGGAACTAGTTTAATCTCCAACAAGGAATTCCTAAGGAACCATTTAGCCGTGAACCGGAGTGATTTTTTATTCTGTTTTTCAATAGTAAATAGGAATCAGGAGATTTGAATAGCATACATTCTCTTACCATTGCATTATTGTGTTAACATCATTTGCTTCTTCAGAAGACTCGCATAGAAACTGGAACTGTTGAAAGAAGACACTTGTCCTTTGAAGAATCAAAACCCCAGAGTGAGGGGACTTAGAAATTAATGACATTGCAAATGAATGGAACATTTTTGTGCATGTAACATACATTTAGGACCTGCTAAACATAGTATGTATCCAATAGTGTACACAAGGTAGAGAATCATTGCATATCAATCTAAGATAACTCTGAACTGCATAGAACTTATAGCACAGCAACTAGCCAGTCAGCCCAACTGGGCCATGCCAGTTTTGAAACTCCACATGAAGCTTGTTCTGCTCTCCCACATCTAATTCCATGAGCAAGTCCTTCCATTCCCTTCTCCTTCATGTAGTTGGAATAGTAAATTCATCTAAACATTCAGTCACTCTTTTATAGAGTCATAGAATAATAGACCTGTACAGTATGGAAACAGACCCTTTAGTCCAACTTGTTCATGTCAACCAGATATTCTAAATAAATCTAGTTCTGTTTGCCAGCATTTGGCCCATATCCCTCTAAACTCTTCCCATTCATATACCCATCTAGATGCCTTTTAAATGTTGTAATTGTACCAGCCTTCACCACTTCCTCTGGCAGCACATTCCATACACGCACCTCTGCACTACTTCTTCAAAATATATTTATAAAGTTATGAAACAATTTTACAATTAAATATAGAACCAACTGATATTGGTTGGACAATAATATTTAATTTGCATGCATGATCATTATAAGTAACAGTATATGTATAACTATCATAGCTTGGGCCAGCTTTTGGAGAAACAGTGCCTCCATGTTGCCAATGTGCACGAGTTTATGCCAAGTGTAGATACAAAATGTAAAGAGAAAATATTAATTTAATGTGAGAGAAAAGGTGAATAAAACAAGATGTGGATTCACAAGATGTAATTTAGTGAGTGGTACTGTCATAGCATCATAAAAATGCCAAGATTTTAAGTGTTTTAGCTATTATGGTGGATATTTTATTTCAGTATAATTCCTTTGTAGGTAAAGAGTATTTTGTATTGAAGAAAAAATCCAGGACAAAAATGTATAAATTACTAGCACAGCTTTATCAATATTTATTAGTTTTATGTTAAACTGTGGAATTTATTTTTAAATATAAATAGAATTTTATGTGACTACAGTTAAAGATGACATAGATATTGATTTAGTCTTTGAATACATGTAAATGTTTATAAATATCTGTTGTTGAAATTCGCCGAGCAATTTTCATCTCCAGATTGTCTATGCCAGTATTGTGCTGGCCAGCCTCCCCGCTCACATCCTCTGTAACCTTTAGCTCATCGAAAACATTACTGCATGTATCACAAATCACAAACTCTTCCAGTTCCAACATTTCTCAACTTTTCCAATTCTGGTCCTTTTCACACCCCAAGTGTTCAGCTTCCACTATTAGCAGTTGGGCATTCAGCTACTTATATTCTAAAATCTTTAAATTTACTCCATAAATTCCTGTTTCTCTAACTTGTTTGCTCCTTCTCCACAGTTACCTGTTTCACTAAGCTTTTGTTGCCCTATTGTCAATTCTTTGTTTGTGTCACTGTTCCAAATTTTGATTCATAATCAGTCCTCTGAGGCATCTTTGGTAGTTAAACGTGCAAGAGAATGATAGAAATGTTACAATCCAGAAAGAGGTCATTCAGTGCATTGTGTCTGTTGTGGTAGTATAAACTAGACATTCCATTCAAATCTCACCTTCTAGCATCGGTTCCGTAGCCTTGCATGTTGCAGCACTTCAGATGCACATCCAGGTTCCTTTTAAATGAGTTGAGGGTTACTTTGTCAACCACCAAACCAGGAAGCAAATTCCAGACACCCACCATCTCTGGATGAAAAAGCATTTCCTCATGGCCCCTGTAGTCCTTTTACCAATCACCTCAAATCTGTGCCCCCAGTAATCAACTTCCCCAAGAGGGAAAAACAGGTCTTCCCTGTCATTTCTGTTCAGGTCCCTCATTATTTTGTACACTGAGATAAAAAAAACGCTTACCCTCCTCTGCTCTCAGGAAAAACAATACTAGCCTATCAAATCATCCATCATACTTATAATTTTCTAGCTCTGGCGACATGCTTGTAAATCTCTTCTGAACTCTTTCTAAACCAGTTATGTTTTTCCTGTTATGTGTACCAGAACAGGACACCAAAGTCCAACTGTGCCAAACTACTTCCAGCATTACATACCTGCTTTTGTATTCAATACCTCACCCCATTGAAAGAAGGTACTTAACATGCCTCCTTTATCACCTTATTTACCTGTCTTGCCTGCCTCAAGATCTGCACTCCAAGATCTCTCACTGTTTTTCCCCTTCTCAATACCATCCCATTTATTGTGTATCTGCTTGCTTTGTTTGTCCTCCCCAAATTCAAAACCAACAGACCACAAGATGCAAGAGCAAAAATAGGACTTATACCCATTGATTATGCTCTGCCATTCATTTCCCATCTAAATACTATTCAGCTCTATTTTTCCTGCCAAAGTTCATTATCTCACATTTCCCCATAACATATTCCATTTGCCAAGTTTTTGTTTACTCACTTAATCTGTCTATCAACGTTGGCAATCACTCACTAATGAGTATGATTGTCCACCTAGGAAATTCAATGTCACTGGTCATGGGTTCTGTGGGACCTTGTGCGGCTGATGAGGCTGATCCTAGAACTGCATCTCCAACCACACATCTAGTGAGTGTTTCCAAGGGGATGGAAGTGATCCCCTTCAGTTCTACAGTTCCTCTACCGTACTCCCTCTTGCCAATGAGTGTTTCCAAGGAATTGTGTCCTTTTACATGAGTTTTCCCCATGTCTGTTTCTTCTGAACAAAGATCAACCATGCATTGACATTTAAGTTGTATTTCCTAAATGAAATCTTGAAATGCTTCTTTGGTCCTCTTCTTGTTCGAATGCCTTCCTTGAACTGGGTGAAAATGACTTATTTTGGGAGTCAGAACACAGGCATTCTAAGCAATTGAAGTTGGTTTTGGATGATCGTTGCCTTGATAGTGGTGCTGTTAGCTGCTTCAAGGGTGCTGACGTTTGTACACCTGTCCTAAACTAATTCTCCAAAAGCTTCCACAAACACTTTAAGTGAAGCTTGAAGATTATATTCAAAGACAACAGAGATGACACTGTCATCTGCATACTGAAGTTCCATAAGCGAAGTCAGCACCATTTTCTTCTGATGAATCGTAAATGGTGCTGAACATTGTGCAATCATTGGGGTAGGAAAAAAAAAGATATCTCCAAACCATATCATTAGGAGTACATTGTTAAGAGTTAATTGGATGTGACAACAAGCAATTGAAGACAATTGGAAAATTACTGGCTTAATGCAAGATAGGTGTTTTGGTTGTTGGGGTACTATGAGACATGGCCACCTGGAGGTTTTCTGCACAATGGAGTGTCTGGGAAAAAAGTGAAAGCGCCCTGAATAGTATTAAAATCAGGGATTCTGCGGCATTTGTTGGACTCTATCTCAGACTGAGATCGTGACTGGTGCCAGGAAACCAGAGTTCTCTGGACCAGCCATTGTATAGCTGGGTCCCCGATGGGCAGAAGGCAGTGACATGTCATTATTATTCACTTGTAAATGTGCTAACCAAGATCATGTAACTTGTCAAACCTATATATATATATATATGTATATTATGTAAGTTAAGCTAATAAGTCCACTCATTAGATATATTAGAAACATATGCAAACAAAAGTAGATTGTTATATATTAATGTCTTGTTATATTTTTATTAAATAAAACCACAAATAAACATGTTAATTTGGCTCACTTAACCTGTGATTTATTTTTGTTGCATCCCACTGAGTCCACTGTCAAACCGTAACAATTGACGAATGTCCCTGCATCTGCCTTATGACGGAGGGAAGGTCATTCATGAAGCAGCTAAAGATTGTTGGGCTGAGGACACTACCCTGAGCAACTCCTGCAGAGATGTCTTAGAACTGAGATGACTGATCTCCAACAGTTACCATCATCTTCCTATGTGTCATATATGACTCTAGCCAGTTGAGAGGTTGTCCCTTGATACCCACTTATTCCAGTTTTGCTCGGCTTTCTTTATGCCAGACTCAGTTGAATGCAATCTTCTAGATTCAAACAGCATGGAAACAAACACTTCAATCCAATTAGTCTATGCCAAACATAATCCCAATCTAAACTAGTCCAACCTGCCTGGTCTTTGCCACATATCCCTCCAAACCTTTCCTGTTCATGTACTTAGCCAACTGTCTTTTAAACATTGTAATTGTACCCATATCCACCACTTCCTCAGGAAGTTCATTCTATATGCGAACCACCCTTTCTGTAAAAGATTTGCCCTTTATGTCTTTTTTAAAATCTCTCTCCTCTCACTTTAAAAATGTGCCCCGTAGTCTTGAAATTCCCCCATCCTAGGGAAAAGGCTACTGCATTAACACTATCTATACCCCTCATTATTTTATTAACATCTATAAGGTCACCTCCCAATCTCCTGTACTCCAGTGAGAAAAGTTCCAGCCTATCCAGCCTTTCTTTATAACTCTAACCTTCTATATTCAGCAACATTCCAGTAAATCCCTTCTGAAGCTTCTCCATCTTAATATTATCCTTCCTATAACTTGGCAACTAGAACTGGACACATTATTCCAGAAGAGGCCTCACCAATGTCCTGTATGACCTCAACATGACCTCCCAACTCTTGTACTCAGTTGACTGAAAGCAAGTGTGCTAAACGCTTTTTTAATCACCCTGTCTATACATGATACAAACTTCAAAAGCTTATGTACTTGCACTCCTAGGTCTCTCTGTTCGACCCAAGGTCCTACTATTAATTGTATTAGCCTTACCCTTGCTTATTGTATCAAAATGCAATACCTCGCATTTATCCAGATTGAACTCTATCTGCCATTTTTCAGTTCATTGACTCACTGAACATTATCCTTTTGCAATCTTAGAAAACTTCTTCACTGTTTATTATGCCACCAATTTTGGTGTCATCTGCAAACTTACTAACCATGCCTTCTATACAAATCATTTGTATAAATGACTAACAAAAGAGGACCCAGAACTGATCCCTGTGGAATACTGCTGGTGACTAACCTGCGGTCTGAATGGCAACCCACCACTACCACTCTGTCTCTTGCTGTTAAGTCAAATATGTATCCAATTGGAAAGCTCACCCTGAATCCCATGTGACCTAACTTTCCTAATCAGTCTACCATACAGAACCTCGTCGAAGGTTTCACTGAAGGGTGGCGCGGTGGCTCAGGGGTGGCATAGTGGCTCAGTAGTTAGCACTGCTGTCGGACAGCACCAGGGTCCCAGGTTCAAATCCAGCCTCGGGTGACTGTCTATGTGGAGTTTGCACATTCTCACTGTGTCTGCATGAGTTTCTTCTAGGTGCTCTGGTTTCCTCCCACAGTCCAAAGCTGTGCAAGTCAGGTGAATTGGCCATGCTAAATTGCCCAATAGTATTAGGTGCATTAGTTAGAGGGAAATGGGTCTGGATGGGTTACTCTTCAGAGGGTTGGTATGGATTGGTTGGACTGAAGGGCCTGTTTCCACAGTGTAGGGAATCTAATCTAATTTTTTTAAAAATGCCTATTGCTCTGCCCTCAATATTTTTGGTAACTTCCTCAAAAAACTCAATTACGTTTGTGAGACACAATTTTCCTCGCACAAAACCATGCTGACTGTATCTAATCAATTTGGATGTCAAGGGCTGTCACTCTCACTCCACCTCTGGATTTCAGCTCTTCTGTCCATGCTTAAACTTAGGCTGGAATGAGGTCAGTAACTGAGTGGCCCTGGTGGAACTCAAACCGGAAATCAGTGAATAGGTTATTGGTGAACAGGTGCTACTCAAAAGCACAGTTGATGATACCTTCCATTTCATTGTTGATGGTCAAGAGTAGACCGATGGAGGCAGTAATTCGCTGGGTTGGATTTGTCCTGCTTTTTGTGTACAGGACATATCTGGGCAATTTTCCATATTGTCAGGTAGATGCTAGGTTGTAACTGTACTGGAACAGTTTGGCTAGGGGAGCAGCAGGTTCTGGAGCACAAATCTTCAGTATCTTGCCAGACTATTGTCAGGGCCTGTGGCCTTTGCAGTAGTCACAGCCTCCAATCATTTCTTGATATCATGTGGAGTGAATAGAATTGACGAAAGACTGCTCTCTGTGATGCTGGGGACCACTGGAGGAGACTGAGATGGATCATCCATCCATTCAGCACTCTTTTTGAAGATTGCTGTGAATACTTCAGACTTATTTTTTACACTAATGTGCTTCTGCTTCATTACATATTACAGATCTAAAAAAAAGCCTTGCAGTTCTCTGATTGGTTTGTATTTCTGGAATTCATTGTAGTGAATGCAAAATTCCAGCCTATTTACCCTGAAGAAAGGAAGAAGGAGTTGCTTTGAAATGGAGCTCTTCGCAAACTCAACTGATGAAATACAACAATATTCCGCAGATGTCGGTGTAATAATGGACAGATTGTTTGTTTTCGTAATGATGGCCAGGAGACTGCAGAGAACTCCACTGCTCTTTTTAAAATTACTTATATCATCATTTACGTTCAGTTAAAAGGACAGACAGGTCTTTCTATTTCAGTGTGTCAAAAAAGCACATTATTAAAACTCCTACAGTATTAATCACTAATATTTATTGTAAAATATACTGCCTAATTTTTGTAAAGCAACACATCTTGGTTAACATACTCAGTTGTCTTCAAAGCATGTAAATATATCAGCAGTGTAAAATCTTGCAGGCTGCTTTAGCTGAAGTGATTGGCACATTGGGTTTTTAGTTCTTAAGAGATTTCATTTGTTGTAGATTAAGTGGTGGTCTGATGCGTGAGAACTATCACAAGATAGCAATACACTCCACACGAGGTGTTGAAGAAGCACCTTTTGTTTGCAATGATTGCAACAATTAAGCTGCTGGTTGCTTTGATTTTGGTGTGAATTATTTCTGACTACTGTGCACTCAGATGGAAGATGTTTTGTACCACTTCGACAATTATTAAGTGACAACCACTGAATTATTGAATCAGCTATGTTGCTCATTGTTAGCAATAATAAAAATTGTTTCTAACCCAAACCACTAAACACTACTAACCTAGAATAATGGCAACATTACTGGAATAGCAATTGAAGACACAGGCAAAAGGCTGTGTTTTATTATTCTATTTGATGTAAATATACCAACTGTATATGACGACTAGTGAAATAATAATGTGGATTCTTTATTTGATGATAAAATTTTTTACAGCAATGTTTACTGGGAGCTAAGTACAGTATGTCTGATCTCCACCACCGCTGCTTGAAAGTTTTCCACAATTTGTGGTTTCAAATCTCATCACAGCAACCGTGAGTTTGAATTCAATTTAATGAATAAGTTTGGAATGAAACAGCTAGTTGCAGTAATGATGACCCTGAAACTATTGGGTTGTTATAAAAAATATCTGGTTTAATCATATCCTTTGTAGATTAACAGAAGGCTGAGGAATCAGTGTAGAAGGTGGCTATTTGGCCCATTCTGTTTGCACCAGCTCTCCAAACAAGCATTTTGACTTAGTACTATTCTCCCACTTAATCCCCATCCACTTGCACATTATCTAAATATATACAACCATCTAATGCAAACTTAAATGCCTCAATTTAGTCTGCCTCCAACACACTTGAAGGTAATGCATTCCAGACTTCAACGACTCATTTCAAAGATCGTTTCCTCACATCGCATTCACTTCTTTTGCAAATGCTTAATCTTTATGCTTTGTTCTTATTCCTTTAATGAATGGGAACATTTTTTCAACTCTGTCCAGACCACCCATGATGTTGAAAATAGGATCTTCTCTTAATCTTCTCCTCTCTGAGAAGAACAGTCCCAATCTTTCCGATCAATCCTCATAACTGAAGTTTCTCATCCCTGGAACCATTCTCCAATGTGTTCACACCCATCCTATAATGTGGCTCCCAGAATTGTGCACAGTACTTCAGTTTAAGTCAAACAACTGTCTTATCCAAGGTCAGCATCACCTTTCTTGCTCTAATACTCTATATCTCCAATAATAAAACCAAGGATACTGTAAACTTAATTAATGGATCTCTCAGCCTAACCTGGCACAGGCAGTGATCTGCACACATATAAACCATGGACCTTCTGCTGACATTTCCCTTTCAGAACTGTGTCCCTTTTTATACCATCAGTCCCTGTTCTTCCCATTAAACTACAGTATCACACACCTCCCTGCATTGAATCTTACCTGTCATTGTTTTCACACATGTAATGAACCTGTCCCTGTCATTTTTAAAGATTACACTGTGACCTTCGCAGTTTACAATTCTCCCAAGTTTTCTGTCAAACATTTCTTCAGACTTTGAAATTGCTCCTGTGTGTGACAAGATCCAGATTATTAATATACTACAGAAGAAGTGAGGGTTCCAATACCAACCACACGGGACGTCCACAACAAACCAAGGAATGTTTTCTCTCAGAGTTCGGGGAATCTGTGGAGTTCTTTATCATGGATGGCTGTTAGACTAGGCCATTAAGAATATCTAAGGCTGAGGTAGACAAGTGTTGGATTTTGAAAGGAAACAAGGGTTATGGAGAAAAGAGAAGAAAGTTGAATTGATGAATCAGGTCAGCCACGATCTCATTGAAAGGCAGAGCAAACTCAATGGACCAAATAGCCTCTTATCTCTTCTGATCTTATGTTTATCGTTTTCCTCAGCCTGGAAAATATCCATTGTCCATTACCCTCGGTTTCCTATCACTCAGATAACTTTGCATAAAACCATACATTTAGGAGCAGCGATAAGCCATTCTGTCCATGGTCAACTCCACCACTTAATGAGAGCATGGCTGATCTCCATCCTAAACTCCCCTTTTCTGCCTTAGCCACAGAACCCTTGATTCCTTACTGATTCAAGTTTTGTCAGCCTTGATATCCTCTGTGGTAAAGAATTCCACAGATTCATTACTTTGAGACATCCATATCAAATCATGGCATATGATGGCACAATCTAAGAAGTCTTCATCTTGTTCTCTTTGCATTTAGCTATCAGGTTAAACAGACAACTATGCATGCAATATAATAATAATCTAAATAAGCATTTAATCCATATTGTATATGTTATTGTGTACAATTAGTTGTTCATAAACTTTCAGATATTTGACTCAATATGAACCAAAGTATGGGTGGTAAATGTTATAGAATAGATACAGAATCCCTACAGTGTGGAAACAGACCCAACAAGTCCACAGGGACCCTCTAAAAAATAGCCCACCCAAACCCATTCCCCTACATTTACCCCAGACTAATACACCTAACCTACACATCCTTGAATACTATAGGCAATTTTAACATGGCCAATTCATCTAATCTGCATATCTTTGGATTATGGGAGGAAACTGACACAGACACAGGGAGGATTAGAATTAGAATTAGAATTAAAATTAGAATCCCTACTTTGTGGAAACAGGCTATTCGGCCCCACAAGTCCACACCGACCCTCCAAAGTGTATCCCACCCAGACCCATTCCCCTCCATTTACCCCTAGCTCATGCACCTAACCTATACATCCCTGAACACTACGGGCAATTTAGCATGGCCAATTCACCTAATCTGCACATGTTTAGATTGCGAGAGGAAACCGCAGCACCCGGAGGAAACCCATGCAGACATGGGGAGAATGTACAAACTCTACACAGCCAGTCACCTGAGGCAGAAATCAAACCCAGGTCCTTGGTGCTGTGAGGCATCAGTGCTAACCAGTGAGCCACCGTGCCACCCCCAATGTGAGATAACATATAGAAAACCACAATGAGAACACTATCATACTGCCAGCAAGCGATTGCATCACATTGCCATGAGACCTTAAATGGACTTTCTCTTCACACATTAGAAAGTCATTTTGGATTGGCATTGTAAAATGTTTCATTGAACTTATAAGGGGCTTTGAGATATTTCTCAATGATATCTATCAGCTACTTCAAAAGGTTATGAAGCTGACAAAGCTCAAATCCATTGCACCAAAGGAGTAGCACTGAACTGCAACTCCCAAATACAGTTTTTAAATACTGGAATGAAGTTGTTGATTGGGTTTTACAATGGACCTTTCAAAAACCATGTGAACTTACCACTGTATAAGAATCTCTGGTGTAAATAAAACTGATGTATTTTACTCAACCTTCTCTTGATGGACTCATTAAAAAAGTTGGTACTTCCAGGTCAATCCTTTTACAAGTGCTAGCTCACAACGATTAGAAATTCTCCACTGTAGCAGGATGGGTTGAGTGATATCTTTGGGACTGCATGCACTTTTCTCTGCATATAAAAAGCTCACACTTAAATTGTAAATCTACATGCTAACTTTACCTATTTTTATATAGTTGCAAATAAGCAAACAGTTAGATGTTATCCCAATTGATTATTGTTTACTACATCCCATTGTTTGCTCGTAGAGTGGGTCATTAACTGCCAGGTAAAACTTTTGTTTAAAAAGACTCAAACTTTTTCTCGAGTTCTTCTTTCAGAGAGGAACTTTCAGAATTTATTCCATTGTCAAGCTTATCTCCAACTTTGGAAAGTAAAAGGGATTTCTATGATATTGCTGAGGTGCACAGAAAGTGAGGGAGAGGGGGCAGAGAACAACATGGTTGAGAGAAATGGGTAGGAGATGGAAATAGACAGAGAGATAAATGTGAGAGGGGGTGGGTTGGGGGGAAGGTAGCTGAGAATGCAATAGATATATGAAGGTGAGGGAGAAGGTGATAGGTTGGAGAGGGGGCTCGAGCGGATAGATGGGAAAGGAGACGAATAGGTCAGGAGGGCAGTGCCAAGTTGGAGGCTTGGGACTGTGATAATGTGGGGGGAGGGGAAATGAGGAAACTGTTGAAATCCACATTGATCCCATGTGGTTGCAGGGTCACAAGGTGGATTATGAGGCGTTCTTCCTCTAGGCATTGAGTGGTAATGGTTTGACGATTGAGGAGGCCCAGGACCTGTATGTCCTTGATGGAGTGGGAAGGGGAGTTGAAATGTTCAGCCACGGGGCAGTGGGGTTGATTGGTGTGGGTTTCCCAGAGATGTTCTCTGATATGATCCGCAAGTAGATGCCCTGTCTCCCCGATGTAGAGGAAACCACATTGGGCACAATGGATTTAGTAAGTGACATTGATGGAGGTACAGGTAAATTTCTATCAGATGTGGAAGGATCCTTTGGGCCCTTGGACAGAAGTGACAGGGGACGTGTGGGGGCAGGTTTTACACTTCCTGCAGTAGCAGGGGAAGGTGCCAGGAGTGGGGTGTGGGCTAGTGGGGGCATGGACCTGATGAAGGATTCGCGGAGGGAATGATCTTCCCGGAATGCTGATAGGGGTGGGGAGATAAATATATCTCTGCTGGTGGGGTCCATTTGTTGGTGACGGAAGTGACGGAGGATGATGTGATGTCTGCGGAGGTTGGTGGGGTGGAAGGTGAGGACCAGGAGGTTCTGTCCTTGTTGCGTTGGGAGGGGTGGGATTCAAGGGCGGTGGTGCGAGAAGTGGAGGAGATGTGCTGGAGTGCATTGTCAACCTTGTGGGAAGAGAAATTGCGATCCTGGAAGAAGGACGTCATCTGGGATTTTCTAAGGTGGAATTGGTAATCCTGAGAACAGATGCAGCGGAAGTGGAGGCAGAGGAATTGGGAATAACGGATGGCATTTTTACAGGAGGTAGGGTGGGAGGATGCATAGTCTATATTTCTCCTAGTTTTGTTTGTCACAATTTGAAGGGGTCATTTGGGACATACACTAAGTTTTGTAGAATCTATAGAGGAAGAACGTCCACATGGGTAAACTTCAGACAAAATTAATTACCTGATGTGTCCTTGAGGTAGAACAGAAAGAAGTCACAGACAGGATCACAATTAATGCAGCGAAAGTCACTTTACTTTATAGCTGCAAGAAGCCTTGTTCAAGAAAGAGCTTTATGAAGAATTCAGCTGCTCGGTAGCTCTATAGTGCATAGATAAGTGTTCCATACAAGCTGAAAGTTTGAAATCAAACTAAGATTTTGTTTGTGAGTCATAAATAGAAACCTAAAAAAATCAAAGTGTGGTTTCCTATAATATTGAGCATAACTGAAATGGTAATCTGATGAGAGGGAGCGTGAGAGTCTAAGAGCGCGTGAACGAGAGATTGAGAGAATGCGCACGAGAGCCTGGATGAGAAACCCAGTCAGACAAATTGTTCACTATTTTCCAAAAACCCTTAAAGGAAGGAAACACTGTTTCAACAAGTTGCTTCTATGCAACTTGTTTTGGGCTCCAAATACTATGATACAAGAAAAGCATGACCCGAGCATTGGAAGTGCAAGATGGCCAACTAATTCTTCATTTATCATCTTATAAGTGAGATGATACAATGGTAATGATATTATTGACTAAATGTGGCAATCCCTCATTAATGTCCACCATGGACCTGTTTATGAGATGAGGCAAACCTCAGAGCTTAAAATATTTGGACACACAGGGCCTTATGTTCTTGAGTTGTTAATAAAACCCCACCTGTGCACTTTTATGCTTTCTAAAATGCACACCTGACCCAGGCATGACTTTGCCCAGGGTTTGTATGTTTTTGGGTTTGCAGTAGGGTTTTGCAAGTCACAATGGAGTGCGTGAAACATTTGTGTTTACAGGTGGGTCAGTAAGAAGGCCAGGTTTGGTTCTCCAACACACAGAATGAAACATCATTCCTGATGAAGGGCTTATGTCTGAAACATCGATTCTCCGGCTTCTCGGATGCTGTATGACCTGCTGTGCTTTTCCAGCACCACACTCTCGACTCTGAGCTCCAGCATCTGCAGTCCTCACTTTCTCCTTTTCCAACACATAATCCATCTTCCAACATCAGGTAATGATTTTCTAAATCTGGCCCATTACCCACCTTCCTCCCCTTTAGCACCCATGAGTCATAGCAATGGAAATTATTTGAAAATATTGGAAAAATATATAACTGCAGGCATCCAATAACCCGAATAAAATACATTACCATTGATGTTGGGAAAGAAACATGGTGTAATTCCTTAAGTACCTGTTCATTTTCAAAATAAAGAAGAAACCAAGTCAAATTCTCAGAAAGTGTCAACCAATCTTGGATCAATAGAGCACCTGCACAGCTGACGTCATTATCATATTTTAAAACAATGCCAAGCATTCATAATTGACGCTATCATAACAAAAGCTACCAGACACATTGTCTAAAAATGATAGAATAGAATGATGCCCAGTTTCTATTTCAAAGCAGGATGCCAATTAATGGAAAGGAACTGGTACAGAGAACTTTTCAACTTTCAAAAGTATATTTTTGTTTTAAAAAGCTAGAATTGTTAGTTGATTCAAATCACAGTTAAAAAATAACTGACAGAATTTCTTTTTGTTTACATTTTATTGCATTTTGTCACCCTTGCCAACTGGCAAAACCTTGCAATGCATGGTCAATATAAGGGTCAATATATCATCAGAGACAGATCACTATGATGAATCATTGCATTAAAACAATACCTACATTACAATATGACATCAAATATTGACATTGGAAGATGCCAAAACATTTTATACTTACCTGAATATTCCTAACTTCCAAGCTGAGTACTTTACATGGTTTCTAAAACTGCACATTACTGCATAAAAATTAAATGGAGGAAGAAAAATTACTTTCCCTTTGGTCCGGACAATGAGACTTAGAATTCAAGGTGTGCGTGCGTGTGGTGGGGAAATCCCCCACCCCTGAGAAAGAAAACCAAGTGCAACCTTTTGCATCATTCTGCCCTTTGGAGGAAAAGGAACTTCATTTGGAGATGAAAACACTATCCCATTGGTTAAGAACCACCTGGTCATCACAAGCTTGTCTCTTTACCACAGGTGAGTTCTCAAATTACTCTTGCAAATATATTTTTAAATATTAATTATGAAAATAAATGCAAATTATATTTGAACCAATATTAACTTCAAGGACAGATGTTGATATTGTCACAGGATTAGTGATGCAGAAGCTCAGGTGACTGTGCTAGGAAATGGGTTCACATACCACTCTGGTAGCTGGTAAAATTTGAATTCAGTTAATAAATCTAGAACATGAAGATAGTCTCAGTAATAGTGATTTGATTGTATTAAAAGCCGATCTGGTTTGCTAATGTGTGTCAGGGAAATAAATCTATCATTCTTATCTGGTCTGATCTACGTTTTATCTCAAGTCCACAACAATGTGAATGAATCTTAATTGCTTCCTGAAATGGCCCCTCAGTTCAAGACCGGGTAGAGATAGGCATTAAATGTTAGCCTTGTCAATCACCGATGTCCACATTCCATGAAAGTATAAAACAAAATTCCTTCATATTCAGATAAACATCATTTGTTTCACTTCAACATAAGCTTAAGAAACAACACCTCATCTTCGCCTATTGCCTTAATATTTGGATTTGAGTTCAAATTAAAACACCCGGAATCTGCAATTATATGAGATGACCAATACTGTACACAATACTCCATATCTGGTCACCCCAGTTCCCTGTACAACTGAAGTATAACTTCCACGTAGTTTTACATTCAATTTGCCTCATGATAAACTATAACATGAATTGTAACAGCATTTCTAATTACTTGCTCTATCCACATACCCATGTTTTTGTAATGAATGCACAATGACACCCAGATCACTCTGCATTTCAAAGTTCTGTAATCTCTCACCATTTAGATAATCTTTTTTATTCTTCCCACCAAAATGGACAACTTCACAACTTCTCACATTATATTCCATTTGCCATATCCTTACCTAACCTATCTATATCTTTCTGTAGCCCTATTATGTCTTCTTCACAACTTTCCTGCCTATCTTTACATCATCAGCAAATTTGGAAATTATACCTTCCACCCTTTCATCTAAGTCATTAATGTAAATTACAAAGTTGAAGTCACAACACCAATCACAGTGGTACACCACTCATGCCAACCTAAAAATCACCCATTTTCATCTCCTCTTTGCTTTCTTTTAGCCAGCCAATTTTCCTGCTCCTCAGATGCTGCCGATTTTTTTTTTCCCGCTCCTCGGATGCTGCCGGTTTTCCTGCTCCTCAGATGCTGCCTGACCTGCTGTGATTTTCCAGCACCACTCTCATCTAGACCCCCATAATGTTTTGTCCATGCAGATTTTCTACCTCCTACATCATGAGATTTTAATTTCTTCAATAACTTTTCATAGAATCATAGATCCCTACAGTACAGAAAAGAGGCCATTCAGCCCATCAAGTCTGCACTGACCCCCTGGAAAAGAATCCCACTCACACGCGCCATCCCACCTCTTTCCAGCTCAGAGTTTTAACAATGGCTAACCCATCTAACCTGCACATCTCATTAACTATGAGGCAATTTTTAGCATGGTCAATCCATCTAACCTACACATCTTTAGACGTGGCATTCTTCTGTATTTTTAAGTACACTACATTTAGTGGTTTCCCATTGTACACAGCAGTCTTACCTTCTCAAAGAAATCCAGTGGATTGTTCAAACATAAGACCATTATAGCATAAGACATAGGAGTGGAAGTAAGGCCATTCAGCCCATCGACTCCACTCTGCCATTTAATCATGGCTGATGGGCATTTCACAGCCACTTATCCACATTCTCCCAGTATCCCTTGATTCCTTGTGAGATTAAGAATTTATTAATCTCTGCCTTGAAGACATTTAACGTCCCTGCCTCCACTGTGCTCCATGGCAATGAATTCCACAGGCCCACCATTCCCTGGCTGAAGAAATGTCTCCTCATTTCCATTCTAAATTGACCCTCTCCAATTCTAAGGCTGCACCCACGGGTCTGAATATCCCCACCTGACAGAAACAAATTCCCAGTGTCCACCCTTTGTAAGCCATGTATTATCTTGTAAGTTTCTATTAGATCTCCACTTAACCTTCTAAACTCTAATGAATACAATCTCAGTATCCTCAGCTGTTCATTGTATGTTGGGCCTACCATTCCAGGGATCATCCGTGTGAATCTCCGCTGGACACGCCTCGGTGCCAGTATGTCGTTCCTGATGTGTAGGGCCCAAAACTGGACACATGATGGCCCTTTCACAAAACCAGGTTGACCCTGCTTGAATGCCTTGAAGATTATTAAGCGTTCTGCTAAAACTTCTTTAATAATAGCTTCTAATATTTTCCTAAAGACTGATGTTAATCAAACTGTCTTGTATTTTCCTGCCTTCTGTCTCCCTTCCTCTTTGAATAAAAAAGTGTGATGTTTGCTTTCTTCCAATCTAATGGATTCTTTGAATCAAGGAAGCTTTGGAAAATTTAAACTAACGCATTTTCTACTTCACAAACCACTTCTTTTAAGACCCTGGGATGAGGTCCATTAGGTTATGGGGAATTGTCAGCCCACAGCTCCAACAAATTACTCAGTACTGCCACACCTCTGGTGATTGCAATTATCTGAGTTCCTCCCTCCCTTCCATTTCCTGACTCATCACTACATCGAGATTGTGACTTGTATGCTCTGTAGTGAAGACTGATATAAAATACCTGCTCAAGTCACCTGCCATTTCCTAATTGTGATTATTAATTCTCCAGTCTCTTTCTATGACATGATGTGGTGGTGCTGGTGTTGGTGTGGGGTGGACAAAGTTAAAAATCACACAACACCAGGTTATATATCAATAGGTTTATTTGGAAGCACTCGTCTTCGGAGTGCTGCACCTTCATCTGGTAGCTTTGGAAGAGAATCTTAAGACACAGAATTTATAGCAAAAGATACACTGTCATGCAACTGAAATGACATACTGAACAAACCTAGATTGCTGTTAAGTCTTTCATCTTTTATAATGGATTGCAAGTTTCAGTTCATGAATATGTAAATCCTAGAACTTCTTTCACATCATATTTTCGAGATAACTTTAGGTTTTATAAAAAAAGGGTGACAGCTCAGCTCACACAGTGCATTAAAGTTGTGAAGTAAGAGTCTGTCTGTATCCCAATCTTGAGTCAGACTAGTTCTAATTCCAAGGTAGGAATTTATAAAATATTACATGGATTGACTGCCTGCATTGACTGCCTGCAGATTGTGTGCCTTTTGTGCAAAATAGAATTTATCTGCAAATATAATTCTGAAAATGCAAATTCACACAATGGAGTTTTGTGTGTATGCCCATGAAAGAGAGAGAGCGTGTGAGTGTGTACATGTGAGTGTGAGTGCATGGGAGAGAGTGTGTGTTGTGCGAGAGTATGCTTGGTAAGGTGTGTGTGTGAGTGTGATGGAGCATACACCTGTGAGAGGATGTGTGCTTGGGTGTGAGTGTGGGATTTGTGTGTATGAATGAGAGAGAGAGGGTCTGCGTGAATGTGTGAGTATGTAAGAGTGTTTGTGTATGTGTCCTTGTGTGTGTGTGTTTGAGAGAGTGTATAGTGTAGTAGGGTCACCTGTAGTGTGACATAAACACTAGGTCTCAGTTGAGACCACCCTCCTGGATTCTAAACTTGGCTCTCAGCCTCTACTCAGCCACCGCATTGTTGTGTATCCCGAAGTCCACCTTGGAGAATGGTAAGGGTAACCATCCCCTAAGATCCATGGCTGAATGTCCCTGGCCACTGAAGTGTTCCCCAATTGGGAGGGAGTAGCTCGATCTGGAGATTATTGCACAGTGTCTATTCATCCATTGTCGTAGCTCTTGGTCTTGACAATGTACCATGACTCAGGGCATCCTTGTCTGCAACGTATGAGATAGACAACATTGGCCGAGTCACATGAGTCCCTGCTGCATACATGGTGGATGATGTCCCCACATGCAATGGTGGTGTCCATATCGACACTCTGACATATCTTGCAGTGATTGCTTTGACAGGGTTGTATGGTGTTGTGGTCGATGTTGGTCTGAAGACCGGGCAGTCTGCTGTGAACAGTCTGCTGTCTATTTAAAGTTTGTTGATTGTTTAAAGGTGTGACATGGAGGCATAGGGAAGGTCTTGGCGAGGCACTCATCATCACTGATAATGTGTTGCATGCCGCGATGAACATGGCATAGTTTGCCTGCTCCCGGGAAGTATTGGACAATGAAGAGTACCCTATTGGTTTCATCCTCTGTCTGTCTCCAGAGAAAGTCATTATGGTTTCTCGCTGTGGCACGTCAGAACTGGCGTTCGATGAGTTAAGCATCATACCTTGTTTTTATAAGGGCATCCTTGAGCATCTTCAAGTGACTGTCACATTAAACCTCATCTGAACAGATCCTGTGTATGTGTAGGGTTTGTCTGTTGGGGATGGCTGTTTTAATATGTTTAGTGTGGAAATTAGAGAAGTGCAGCATTGTGAGGTTATCCGTCAGTTTGTAGCAGAGTGGGATACTGAGGTGCCATCCTTGATGGATCTGCATGCGTCCAAGAATGAGACAGATACTAAAGAGTAGTCCACGGTAAGTCTGATGGTGAGATGAAGCTTGTTGATATCCCTGTTTAGAGAGGAACCTCAATTATCCGGCATTCGATTAACCGAGTTTTGGGTTATCCGAACAAATCACAGGGTCCCGATACTTGTTATTTGGCATTAGATAATCCAGCATTTGATTAACTGAATAAAATACTTCCTGCCCGTGTCCTTTGGATAATTGAGGTTCCTCTGTAGTGGTTTCAGCGACTCCTCATATGGGCCCAGAGAAAGAAAATATTGTTAATGTTTCTGATGTATAGTGCTGATTGGAGGTCCTGTGCAGCAAAGACATCTTGTTTGAACTTGTGCATGAAAATGTTGGCATATTGGGGTGCAAATTAGTCTCTATGGCTGTTCCATGTGTCTGGATGAAGAACTGATTGTCAAAGGTCAAACCGTTGTGGTCGAGGATGAAGTAGATGAATTGTAGGATGGTGCTTGGAGATTGGCAGTTATTGGTATTGAGTACTGAGGCTGTTGCCAAGATGCCATCTTCATGGGGGATGCTGATGTAGAGTGCTGAAATATCCATTGTAACGAGGAATGTCCCTGGTTTGACTAGTCTGTGGGTGCTGGGTTTCTGTAGTAAATCTATAGTATTGTGATAGAAGCTGGGGGTCCTCTGTACAATGCCTTTCAAGATACCCTCGACATAGCCAGAGAGGTTTTCACACAGGGTGCCATTGCCTGATACAATGAGATGTCTAGGTGTGTTGGCTTTGTGTATGTTTGGAAGGCAGTAGAAGTCCCCTACATGAGAAGTACGTGGGATGAGAGTGTGTAGGGAACTCTGAAGGACTGGATCAAAAGTTTTAATCAATGTGTTTAGTTCACGGATGTGTTCTTTAGTTGGACTGGTTGGTATAGGTTGTGGTTTTACTGTTTTATCTGAAAGACAGCATCTACAACTGTGTGGGACTCCCTCAGAGCAGTATTGGTACAGCTTAAAGTATGTTCTCAAGTTTGAATTTGAACTCTTAACCTTCCAAATCAGAGGTTAATGAAGTAGCACTGAGTCAAACATAATTCTACAGTTATTGGTTGATCAACATTCAACATCAGCATTTGGGTCAATTTTTGACATGCAAATCTTCATTAAAACTTATAGTCAAGTTTAGACTGACATTAATAACTTTCATTGCTGACTGGTCATTACGTAGAACTATGCTTTTATTAACTGATATTATTGCAAAAACTTACTGTGTTCAGAAGCTGCATATGCCTAGCTGCAAGTGAAAATTGCACACTCTGAATTGAGGTTGTAAAGTTAAGCTAACAGATTTAAGATGGAGGTCAAAAACTCTGTTGTATAAATATAATCAACCTTATTTCATTTCTGAACTTTTAATTGGTCAAGAAAATTGTTTCTATCATGTTAAACATATGCAAACAAATCATCCAACATAAGTTCAGTCACATTCCAAATAATCAGTTCACCTATGAGGATCTCTCCGTGTATGGAATGTCAATTGAGTCAGAATTACTACATATATTAAGGAAATATGAACAAGATGTTTTGGTTGTTAGGTATGACTGCACTGAATATTCTGAACATAAATTTAAATTCTCTAATGACTATTAGGTTGTCATGGAGTTATATAAATCTTATCATCACAAAAAACATACAAAATTAAGACAGGGGAACAAGATTGGCTAGTCCACACTTCCAGCCTGTTGAAACTTTATTGCTGGAACAGCACAGCAGGTCAGGCAGCATCCAGGGAACAGGAGATTCGACGTTTCGGGCACAGGCCCTTCTTCAGGAAGTGCCCGAAACGTCGAATCTCCTGTTCCCTGGATGCTGCCTGACCTGCTGTGCTGTTCCAGCAATAAAGTTTCAACTTTGATCTCCAGCATCTGCAGACCTCACTTTCTCCTCGAAGACTTCCAGCCTGTTCCATTATTTAACTAGCATTTGGCTAGAAAGTGCGTCAACTTAATTCATATCTACCCTAATACACCTGTATAAAAATCCAAAGTTTTCAAATTTTCGATTAACAACAATTTTCTTCTCCACTCCACTATGCAAAAAAAACACAACCATCAGGACTTAGTGGGCAGGGAATTGCAGATTTTCATCACAAAGACATACCCTCAGTGATCACCCCTGAATGGACCAGCTCAAATATTATGTATCTGGGTCAAAAATCAAATGACACCAGGTTTTAGTCCAACAGGATTATTTGAAATTGCAAGCTTTCTCAGGCTTAGCTCCTTCCTCAGGCGTGGTAATGATAGAGAAGTATAAGACACAGTAATTATAAGCAAAAAGTTAACACATTGAAACTTTTTGAATCCTTTAATTAGTTAGGAGGTAGACTGCTGATTAAAATGCAAAATCCAGATTTCTTTCAAGTCTTTGTCCCTGGATAATTAAAGGTTTTACCAAAGTACAAGAAGTGACATCAGATTAGACAATGCACTTTCAGTGTGAGGTCCCACTTCAAACCCATGTTTTTTAAGTTGAGGTAAGGTTTTGTTTTTTTGACAAAAAATACTTAAAATGAAATAATTTTGAGTATGTGTGTGTGTGTCTTTGAGGGAGTGTGAGTATGTGTGTGTGCGCGCATGTGTATATTTGTGACTGTGAATATGCATGTCTGAGTGTTTGTGTGTGGGAGAGGGGCTGTGAAAGTGTGTGGGTGTGTGTGTGAGTCTGTATGTGGGAGTACATTGTGTGGTGGGGTCACCTGGAGTGTGACATGAACCCAAGATCATGGTTGAGGTTGTCCTACATAATATAGCTATCAGCCTCTGCTCAGTGATTTTGCGTTGTTGCACTTGGAGCCATAGAGATATACAGCTTGGAAACAGACCCTTCAGTCCATGCCGACTAGCTGTCCCAACCTAATCAAGTTTCATTTGCCAACACTTTTCCCATATCCCTCTAAACCCTTCCTATTCATATACTGTCGGAGAAATTAGCCCAATAAAGCAGAGACCACACAAATCAGATTGGGTGAAGTTGACAAGCTGTTTATTCTAAATGATATCGCTGGAAGAGAAATTGACTAGGCTGACACAGCCTGCACAGGTAGATCAAGGGTTCTCTTCCTCGAGCTGAGGATGTAGTCAGGTTTATAGGAATCTTATACTATAGGGTTAATGAAAATGGGGAAAGATACAATGCATTTGGAAATGGAGTAATCCAGTTACAATAGTGATAATTGAAAAACAGTTATCAGAAGAATGTCCTGATTGTTGATATAATGTAACATCCTGACAGTATCAATGAGTTCTTGATGGGATCAGGAGATTCCAGCTCTCTTTGCAGATGGGTGAGAATGTCTCTTTCGAAACAGTAAGGTGCTTCCATTGTTCCTGTCCTGGGAGTGAGATCCTTTGGTGCCTCTCCGTCTGACCTGTCCTTTGTGTGGCTTTGGCATTGCTGTGTTATCAGACTATCCTCGGACTTTGGGACAGCTGTGTTGACTGCGTCCAGGAAGCTTATTGTTAGTGTGTTTTGGGAAGTGTATTACTTTATCTGCGAGTGACTGTGGTTCTGTCTGGTTTCACTTGTCAGCCTGTTTGCATTCTGGGTGTTTTTGGTAGAGTTTGGCCAAGTTTGATTTTCTACGTTCTGTATGGGCACACAGTGGGAAGGCAGAGTGGCAGATGTTTTCCCACATATACCCATTCAAATGCCTTTTAAATTTTGTAATTGTACCAGCCTCCACCAGTTCCTTTGGCAGATCATTCCATACATGCACCACCTTCTGCGTGAAAAAGTTGCCCTGTAGGTTGCTGTTAAATCTTTCCCTTTTCACCATAAACTTATGCCCTCTAGTTCTGGACTCCCCCACTCCAGAGGGAAGTCCTTGTCTCCTTACCCTATCCATGCCCCTCATGATTTTATAAACCTCTACAAGATCATCCTTCAGCCTCCGACACTCCAGGGAAAACAACCCTCTCCTTATTCCTCAAACCTTCCAAACCTGACATCCTTGTAACTCTTTTCTGAACTCTTTCAAGTTTCACAACACCTTTCCAATAGGAAGGAGACCGGAATTGCACATAATATTCCAAAAGTGGCCTAACAATGTCCTGTACAGCCACAACATGACCTCCCAACTGCTGTACTCAATGTTCTGACCGATAAGGTAAAGCATCCTAAAGGCTTTCTTCATTACTTTATCTCTCTGAGACTCCACTTTCAAGAAACTATGAGCCTGCACTGAATCTGTCTTTGAGGATGCTCGCCTGAAGATTGGAGGCTGAATGTCGTGGACTGCCAAAGTGTTCTTCCTCCAGTCTTTCTCACACACACATAAACACATATACACACACGTACACATGAATTATTTCATTCAAGAGTCTTTTCCATCAAAAAAAACCTTACCTCAGCTTAAAACATAGACAGATTTGAAGTGGGACCTCATGCTTAAAGTGCATTGTCTAATCTAATGTCACATCTTGTACTTTGATAACACCTTTAAATTATCTAGGAACAAAGACTTAAAAGGCATCTGGATTTTGCATTTTAATCAGCTATTCACCTCCTAACTGATTAAATGATTCAACATGGGCAGTTAGTTTTAAAGTTGTTTACTTTTTGCTTACCAATACTGTGCTTTATATCTCCCAATCATACCATGCCTGAGGAAAGAGCTAAGCTCTGAAAGCTTGCAATTTCACATCAACCAGTTGGACAATAACCTGGTGTTATTTGATTTTTGACTTTGTCTACCCTAGTCCAACTCCAGCATCTCCACATTATGGTTATAGTCTTTGCTGTGTACTCCCCCACCATTTCTTCCTCAGACAGTTATCCATTTGCTTTCCTGCCATCAAGGGATAAATACTAACATTCCATTAAATTTGAGAGATGGTGATGTAATGGATAATGTCACTGGACTAATAAAGCAGAAGACAATGCTTTGGGGACATGGCATCAAGCCCCTCAGCAGCTGGTGGAATTGAAATTCCTTATTTCATTAATTGAATTAACAAAGTTTATTTGCAGTAATGGTTACCATGAAATGAACATCATGAAAACCCATCCAGTTTATCAATCCCTTTGAGGGAAGAAAATCTTGTCCTTAACCAATTTGGCCTATATAAGACTTCAGACTCACAGCAATGCTGTTGGCTCGGATAGGGCTGAGGAAGTCACCCAATTCAAAGGCATTAGAGATGGGCTACAAATGCTGGCCCTGACAGCAACATCCACATCGCATGTAAAAAAGTGGAAGTAAAGTCCTTTTTCACATGCTTTCACCAATTTCTGGAAGTGGGACTTTTAAATCTGTCTGATCCTCCACAAGAATACGTCACCTTTCTCCAGAATGGACTCTGTTACATCTTTGTAACTTCCTGTTCATAGCTACACACTTTACTGAGCCACTTAAGTTGGTATTATCAGCAAACTTGATTATATGATCATAGAGTTATCACAGATATGGTGCAAAATTAAAATGTTGTAGAACATAGAAGGTAGAACTGGCCCTTTGGCCCACGATGTTGTGCTGAGCATTTATCATAAACTAAGATCAACCTAACCTACATACCCCTCAATTTATTGCTACCTATGTCCTTGCCCAGCAGTCACTTAAATGTCCCTAATGTGTCTGACTCTACTACCACCGAAGGCAGTGCATTCCAAGCACCCATCGCTCTTTGCGAAAAGAACCAATCTCTGAAATCTCCCTGAAATCTTCCTCTAACCACCTTAAAATTATTACCCTTCATGACAGCCATTTCTGGAGAAATATCTCTAGCTATCTACTCTATCTTTGCCTCTCATTACCTTACACACTTCTATCAAGTCACTTCTCTTCCTTCTTCCCTCCAGTGTGAAAAGCCTGGGCTCACTCACCCTCCCTTCATAAGACAAGCCCTTCAGTCCAGCAGCATCCTGGTAAATCTCCTCTGCATCCCGTCTAAAGCAACTACATTCTTCCGATAATGAGGCGACCAGAACAATATTCCAAGTGTGGTTTAACCAGGGTTTTATAGAGCTACAGCAAACCTTGCAGCTCTTAAACTCAACATCCCTGTTAATGAAAGCCAAAATACCATACATCTTCTTAACAACCCTATCAACTTGGATGGCAACTTTGAGGGATCGATGTATGTGACCCCAAGATCCCGCTGTTCCTCTACACTGCCAAGAATCCTGTCTTTAACCCGGTATTCAGTTTTCAAATTTGAACTTCTAAAATTAATCACTTTGCTTTTATCCACGTTGGACTCCATCTGCCACTTCTCAGCCCAGCTCTGCATCCTGTCAATATCTTGTTGTAGCCTGCAACAGCCCTTGGCACTATTTTCAACACCACTGACCTTTGTGTCATCAGCAAACTTATGAACCAACCTTTCCACTTCTTCATCCAAGTCATTCATAAAAACTACAAAGAGCAGAAGCCCAAGAACAGATCCCTGCGGGGAACCATTGGTCACTGACCCACTACCCTCCTACCTCTCCTCAATCCACTGACCTGCCTGTGGGTCAGTGACCCACAGGCAGGTAGACCCATCCACTACCACTCGCTATCTTCTTTTGGCCAGCCAATTCTGTATCCAGACAGCCACATTTCCCTGTATTCCATACCTCCTAACTTCTTAAATGAGCCTACTGTGAGGAACCTTATCAAATGCCATAATGAAATCCATATACATACATCCACTGCTCGACCTTCATCAACTTGTCTCGTCACATCCTCAAAGAACTCAATAAGACCTGCCCCTCACAGAGCTATGCAGAGTATCTTTAATCAAACTGTGTTTTTCCAAATAGTCATAAATCCTATCTCTCAGATTCCTTTTCAGTACCTTGCTTACCACAGAGGTAAGACTGTCTAGCCTGTAATTCTCAGGGATTTCCCTATTCCCTTTCTTGAACAGAGGAACAACATTCACCTCCCTCCAATCACCCGGTACTATTCCCTTGAGAGTGAGGATGCAAAGATCATCGTCAGAGGCATAGCAATCTCAAGCCTTCCTTCCCATAGTGACCTTGGATTTATCTGATCTAACCCTGGGAACATATCTACCTTGATACTTTCCGGAATTTCCAGCACACCCACTTTCTTAATATCAGTCTGTTCAAGCCTATTGACCTGGTCCACAGTGGTCTTATTATCAACAAGGTCCCTCTCTCTAGTGAATACTGAAGCAAAAAACTCATTTGGGCCCTTCTCTACCTCTTCAGACTCCAGGCACAAGTTCCCTCCACTATTCCTGATCGTACCTACCCTTTCTCTGATCGCCTTTGTGTTTTCCCTAATCCTTCCTGCCAAGGCTTTCTCATGATTCCTCCTACCTCTCCTCAATCCATTTCTGAGTTCTTTCCTAGCTAATCTGTAATCCTCTAAAGCTGTGTCAGATCACTGCTTCCTCAACCTTAAGTAAGCTTCCTTCTTCCTCTTGATGAGACACTCCTCTTCTCTTGTCATCCAAGGCTCCTTCACCCTACCATTCCTTACCTGTGTCAATGGGACAAAGTTATCCAATATCAGCAACAAGTGCTCGTTAAACAGCCTCCGCATTTTTATTGTGCATTACCCATGGAACAATTGATCCCAGTTTATAATCCACAGCCCCTGTCTAATAGCAGTATAATTTCCCCTCCCCAATTAAATACCTTTCAATACTGTCTGTTCCTATCCCTCTCCATGGTTATGGTAAAGGTGAGGTAGTTGTGGTCACTGTCACCGAAATGCTTTCCCAACGAGAGATCTGACACCAAAGCTGGCTCGTTGCTAAGCACCAAATCCAATATGGCCTCCCCACTTTTCAGCCTATCAACTTATTGAGTCAGGAATCCTTCCTGACAAAATTGGCTCCATCCAGACCGTCTGCACTAAGGAGGTTCCAATCAATATTGTGGAAGTTGAAGTGTCCCATAACAAAAACTTTGTTACATCTGCACCTTTCCAAGATCTGCTGTCCAGTCTGTTCTTCCATCTCTCTGCTGCTATTGGGAGGTCTATAGGAAACACCCAATAAAATGACTGCTCCTTTCCTGTTACTGACTTCCACCCATACTGACTCAGTAGACCAACACTCCTCAACAACCACCTCTTCTGCAGCTGTGATGCATTCTCTAATTACCAATGCTACTCCCCCTCCTCTTTTACCTCCTCCCTCCCGATTTTTTTTTTAAATCTTTTACCTCCTCCCTCCCGATTTTTTTTTTAAAGGTCTGAACCCTGGAACATCCAGCAACCATTTCTGCCTCTGTGAAATCCATGTTTCTATTATGGCCACGACATTGTAGTTTCAGGTACTGATCCATGCTCTAAGTTCATTGCTCTTATTCCTGACACTTCTTGCATTGAAACAGATATATTTTAACCCATCCTTTTGCACTATCAGCTGTGTATGCTTTCTGGCAGCCTCTCTGCATTCTATTTCTGTTTGTTCAACAACTACTCTCTCCTCTGTTCTATAGCTCTGGTTCCCTCCCCCCCAAACCAGTTTAAAACCTTCCAAAGTGCTCTAGCATATCTCTCATCCAAGACATCGGTGCTCCTCCAGTTTAAGTGCAACCCATCCTTCATGTACAGGTTCCACCTTCCCCAGAAGGTACCTAATGATCTATGTATCTGATGCCCTCCCTCCTGCACCAGCCCTGTAGCCACATGTTTAGCTGCATTAGTTCCCTGATACTCACCTCACTAGCATGTGGTACCATTAGTAATACTACTAATACACTGCTCGTCCTGATTTTTAGCTTCTAACTTAATTCCCTGATATCACTTTCGATCCTCATCCCTTTTCCTAGCTATGTCATTGGTGCCAATGTGCACCACGACTTCTGGCTGCTCACCCTCCCTTTTCAGAATCTTGCACACTCGATCAGATCCTGACAATTGGGAGGCAACATACCTTCCAAGAGTTCAGATCGTGACCACAAAATCTCCTGTTCATTCCTCTAACTATTGAGTCTCCTACCACTTAGCACTTTTCTCTTCTACCCCCCTTCCCTTCTAAGCCATAGAGCCGTCAATATAGCTTTCCCCAGTAGGTACCCCCCTCAATAGTATCCAAAAAAGTATAATTGTTCTTGAGGGAAACAGCCACAGTGGATTCCTGCATTGTCTGCCTGTTCTCTTTCCATCCATTGATTGTAACCCATCTATCTTTGTCCTGTACTTGATGTAAGACTACCTCCCTGTAACTCCTCTCTATAACCCCCTCCACCTCCTGAATGATCCGCAGTTCATCCAGCTCTAGCTCCAGTTCGCTAATGTGGTTTCTGAGGAGCTGGAGTTGGGTTCACTTCCCACAGATGTGGTCAGTGAGGACACTAGTGGTGACTCTTTACCTCTCACATCCTACAGGAGTAGCATGCTAATGCCTGAACATCCATTCCCACTGTTCTGAATTCCCACAAAGACTATGGAAAAAACTAAAACTTTACTGAATTGGTGCACAGAACTTTTTTTTTGGTTAGAGGAGGAAGATTGTTGGGAAACATTACCATAAGTAGTGTTTCGGGCAAAGCAATTGCCCAAATATATAACTTCACTTCCTCAGCAGTCCTGAGTCCAATCCTGCTCAGCGTGCACTCCACTTATTCACAGAATAAGTTATTAAAGAATTAATTTACCTTCCCAGCAGCCTTCCTGGTCCTTGCTCTCACTGATCCCACTGCAGCTGCAAAAAATGGGAATATGTAGATATGAGAAACCTGAAATAGAAAACAGAAAATGCTGAAAATATGAAGCATTTATGGCAGTATCTGAATGGATGCAAAGGGAAACATTTAACATTTTCAGTTCAGTGACCTTTTGTTGAATTATGGTAATCTGTTTTTCTGTTGCGACGGACGTCGTCAGATCCTAATTTATTTCAGACCATGGGCTCGCTACTTCTTCATAGGAGTCATTTATAAATATAGTGAAAATCTGACAAGTCCACTAAATATGCCTGAATGGCACAACTAGTCAAAACCCATCAATTACAGAACATCTCCTTTCACTCTACACTCTGTCCCATTCCTTCTGACCAAATCTTTATTCAACCAAATAAGTTGTCTAGTTCTGTGACATCTTACTTTTGTGAATAGTCTTTTTTGTGGAAGTTTCTGGAAGTCAGTATAAACTGAATCCATAGATACGACCTTTAGCTACTCTATTAACGACCTCCTCAACATCATGGTGAAGCACATAGACAAGTTACCCAGCTGTTCCAACCACTTTTTCTCTTCGCCTTATCTCACTTGCTGTCTCAACTTCTGCTTTCCTTTGTAATACCTCACATTGTACATCAAACTAGCATTGGAATTGCTGTTTGTTTACAGTTAAGCTTCCAAGGGATAAGATATAATTGACTCAGCATAGGTTTTGTACCTGTTCACCTTCACTTCCTGGTTTAATAAATCCATTCATGAATTCTGTATCTGGTACCTTTACATAATTGGGATAAAATTTATGCACCCTCCCCAACAAATCCAACAATTGTTGATGCTGGTGGGATTTCCATGTGATTGATAAATGAGTGAACACAGTGGATGTTCCAATACCTTCCTGCCTTCCTCTGGGTGTGTCTGGCATGGCCAGGCTTGCAGATAGGCTTTCAACACAGGAGCCAATTGAATAGATCCACTCACCTCTTAAGGCCCACTGAGGTGCCTCATCCTGCAGCCACTAGTGTTTAACCAGCAGGAGATTGAGTACTCAACATCCAGGAAAACCACTCTGAAAACTCTGTTGGGTTGATCTGTCAAGGCTGGATATGGAATTCACCATTCATGGGTGTCCTCTGCCTGCTCAAGGGAACTGCCCAGGAAACGGTGTGCCCAGCAGAGAACCACATCTTTATGGATGTTTCCAGTGTCAACATCTCTGCCTCAATCTGTTGGGAGGCCCTTTCCACGAGATCCCCATCTCACCCACATGCATTTATATTTAGGGATCCATTATCACATTATCCTTTTCGCATCAGAGAGCGGCGGGAGCTGGGTGGAAGTGAAGGCAGAGCACAAAGTCGGTCGGGAAGGTAAGTGATTGTTATTTGAGTGGGTGTGTTCTAGACCCCAGGTCCTACAAAGTAGGGCCTCCCTCCTCCTCTAAACTAAATTAAAAGTCCACAGACTTGCCCCAGAAAGAGGGTCCAAGGAAGTTCCTGTGGATTGAAGAGTGAGGCTTCAGCTCAGGAGTCTTTGACAAGGAGGTTGAGTGATGTGATTACACCACAGTTGAAGAGGGTGAAGACATGACTGCCAAGCTGGTTCAGTGTGCCAAGTGCTTGACGTGGGAAGTTAACGACTCTGGTGTGTCTGGCTCGTATAAGTGTGGAAAGTGTGTGCACGTTCAGCTACTGACAGAGCATATTGCAGCACTGATGAAATAACTTGAGGACCTTAGGCTCATCAGAGAGAATGAGATCTTTCTGGACAAGACCTTCAGCGAGGTTATTACACCAATCGTATCAGAAGAGAGCAGATGATGAGGAGACAGGTGCAAGAGACCCCGGGGGAAGTACCTGTCAGGAACAAGTTGAATCTTTTGGAAACAGTAGAGACAGATGACACTGCCAGTCCGCGAGGCAGCCAGGTCTGTCAATCAAAAGTTGGCGTGGAGACAGAGTGGAAGAGTTGGACATCGCACAGAGCCGTGGTAATAGGGGACTCCATAGTGAGAGGAACTGACCGGGGTTTTTGTGGCAGCAGACGGGA
>NC_057712.1:45430416-45459880 GCF_004010195.1 Chiloscyllium plagiosum
AGAAACTTCTTCACCCAGAGAGTAGTGGCTGTGTGGAATGCTCTGCCCCAGAGGGCAGTGGAGGCCCAGTCTCTGGATTCATTTAAGAAAGAGTTGGATAGAGCTCTCAAGGATAGTGGAATCAAGGATTATGGAGATAAGGCAGGAACAGGATACTGATTAAGGATGATCAGCCATGATCATAGTGAATGGTGGTGCAGGCTTGAAGGGCAAAATGGCCTACTCCTGCACCTATTGTCTATTGTCTATTGTCATTATCAATCCCTCCTGAAAGCCCACTGTAACAATCAACAGAGCCTGCCATTTCCAGTGCCACTGCCTTTACTGGAGACCATTGACCTCTTATTGACTGACAGCTCTCAGGGGATGGGAAGTCCAAACTGTACACTTGACCTAGTGCTGCCCACATAAATACCTGATTGGAACTAAATTACATCCAGCCTCTTGGTGAAAAAAATGCCTTCGGGCTCACTCTCCTACCATTGGGTGAGACTCTTATTGTCCACATTAAACCCCAACCTCATCTTAATGGTACCAATTAACTGTTTATATCCACACTGGTATTTATTTTACAGAGATGATGAAGAATTTCTTCTGAGGGTAGTGATTAGATGGAATTCTTTACCACAGAGGGCTGTTAAAGCCAGGTCATAAAGTTCTATTCAAGGCTGAGATAATCAGATTTGTTATCAGGAAGAGGATCAAGGATTATGGGGAAAAGTCAGGAAAGTGGAGGTAAGGATTATCAGATCAGCCATGACCTCTTTGAATGGCAAAGAAGAGTCCATGGACTGAATAACCTCCTTCTGAATGTACATCCTTTGGTGGATGCATTTCAGACAGAAACATTAAATACTTACATAGTTAAGAGCAACATCTATGACTGAACATGGTGGCACCTCATAAAAATGAGATGAATGTTGCTTTTCCAACTCTTTATTAGTGTTCTGTCTATTCAACATTGCTCTTATACATTGATTACACTTCAGGCACTGTATACTTCCTAATGCAAACTTTTTGAAGCATCAAGTAACCTATGGGTAACATTACATATGCTATTACCACACAGTAGTCCTCAGCTGTCTTTTGTATGGAATTGTACATCATGATGTGAAGAAGAGACTGTCCATGTGCAAGTTCTGGCTCAGCAAGTTTGATTGCATCAGTTAGCTCCATAGTGAGATGTTTATGATGTCTTCAGTTCCATTTCCTTTGCTATTCAAGGTTTGGGCCATGGCTAACCAGCTATGTAATGTTTTGTTGTAACTGAAGAATGAAGGGGGACAAAATTCTGCCTCACTGGCTAGAGAACAAACACACCATCTAGCATGACTGACCAAGCCAGATGTATGTGACTCAAGTCCCATCCCATTGGCAGGAGTTCAGCTTTGAGGCTGACACTCCAGAATAGTATTCAGAGAGTGCCACAGTACTGCCAGAGTAGCTGTCTTTTGGATAAAATATACAAACAACTGAGACAGACAGGACTGATCTCATTGTACCATTTTGAAGGTGAGCAGGGGCTGTCTGCAGTCAAACAGATTTTCTGGTCATTATCACATTGTAACATGTGGGAGCTTGCCAGGTTCATGACTTTTGTGTTTGTAACGTTACAACAATGACTACACTTAAAGTACTTAAAATCATACAATCCCTACAGTGTGAAAAGAGGACTTTCAGCCCATCGAGTCTGCATCAACCCCCTGAAGAGCATCGCATCCAAACCCCAGTCTATCCCCACATTTCCCATGGCTAATCCACCTAGCCTGCACATCCCTGGATACTCCAGACAATTTAGCATGATCAAACCACCGAACCTGCACATCTTTGGACTGTGGGAGGAAACTGGATCACCCAGAGGAAACCACGCAAACATGGGAAGAACATGCAAACTCCACACGGACGGTCGCTCAAGCTGGGATCAGATCCAATTCCCTGCAGAGTGCAAAAATGCTGGGATAGAGTTCATGGACTATGAAATGCTTTGGGGCATCTTGAAGACACTGAAGACTCTATAATATTGCTTTTTTACGTTATTTGAGCAATTTCTCTCAAAGTCTGACCACCATTTAAAGGAACACCAGCCTTGCTGATATGGAACAGTCACCTCACTCTCCTATTGATTCGACTGACAATTTTTGCAAGCTAATTTTGTTTTGTATTTCCATAGTTTTAGTGGCATAAGCATTCATCAAAAAACAATCTCCAGGGAAACAAACATATTAGACCAGAATGCCATTAATTAATTATGATGAACATGAAGTAGATTTAAAACAATTCACAACAGGGGAAGCCAGTGCAGAGCTATGGCGAAAGTACTGGTAAGTGAGAATAATTGGATAATAGAGCTAGCATACAATGACTTTCAGATGCACATGGTAATCAAACCAATATCCAATGGGTAGAGAGGAATAAGTAATAAAGCGTTTAATAAAGCTTAATAAAACTTATGAAAGTATTTGCGTGTGGCAAATTACTATGGAAATAAATATTTTCCAGCTTTAACTATTTCTCTGTGAACTGAAAATATTGCTTGAGGTTGAAAAATGCTCATTTTCTATAAGCACAAACATTTTGCTGACTTATAAATAATCTTTTCAACATATGTGAAGTAAACCTCCAGCTAAAATAAATAGATTGACACAGAAAATAGTTATGTTTGATCTCTTTTATAGGAAGGGAGCTTCTTCTTGAAAGTCCAATACTATTCACTAAGGAAATATAATGCTAGTTTTAAATATGATCTGAGATGTGCCAAAGTGTTTTTAATGCAATAAAGTACTTTTTGAGGGAACATTGATTAGCAGTTAATTTAGACACAGCACAGTCCGAAGAAAGGCACCTGATAATGACTACCTTTACTAATTTATCTTTATTAATGACTCATGATTTTAGATGGGGGGAATGGAATATTATTAGGAACCAGCTCTTCTTCAGATATATTTATATACATCTGTGTGTGAGAGAAGATGAGACCCTGGTTTGATGAAAGATGGCATTTCAAACAGTGCAGCAATCCCTCAGTCCTGCTTTTGAACATAAGTAGAAACTTGTGACCAAGTTCCTGAGGTAGGACTTGAACCCACAAGCATCTATCTCACAGGAAAGAGTTCTGCCAATGGTATCTGGTTGAAAACAGAATTAGTGTTTTGAGAGTGTATGGACAATCAGAATCAAATATTTACAGCATTGAATTATGTCATTTGGTCCACAGCCCTTCCAGGTTATTCCACCATTCAATAACGTGATGGCTGATCTGTGGACCATATGCCTTCAGATCTTTGCTGAAAAAACATGTATCCAGCTCATTATTTAAAATCAACAACTGATCAAGCATCCACTGCCATACGTAGGAAAGAGTTCCAAACATCTACTACTTCTTCTGGAGAAAAGTGCTTCTTAACATCTCTCCTGAATGGTCTCAGACTATGTCCCCTGGTACTAGAATCCCCAGCCAGTGGAAAAAGTTTACCTTTATCTACCCTGTCTTCTCCTGTTAATATCTTGAAGTTTTGAATCAGATCACTCCTTAACCTTCTAATTTCTACAGAATACAAATCTAATTTGCATAACTTTTTCTCCAATTCCTGAAGATATCATTCTGGTAGACTTATGTTGTACTCCCTCCAAGGCCAATTGTCTTTCTTAAGATGTGGTGCTCAGATCTGCTCTCAGTACTCCAAGTGAGGTCGAGTGAGGATTTTATTTAACTGCAGCACAAATTTTGCATTATTGTAATCCAGTCTTCTGGATATAAAGGGTAGCATTTCATTAGTTTTCTTGATTCCTTTCTGCACCTATTTGTGACATTTTAAAAATCTGCACCCCTAAACCCCCAAGTCCCTTTGGACATCCACTGTAGTTACCATATTACCATACAGCAAGTAATCTGATCTATCCTTACTCAATCCAGAATGCATAACATTAACACTTGCTTACATGAAACTCCATCACCACAGTTTGGCCCATACTCTTAGTATAAAATTTCAAATGAATATTGATAGACTGTCATCTAGTTCACTGGCATGGTGGCTCAACGGTTAACACTGCAGTGTCATAGGGACCTAGTTTCGATTCCATCCTCGGGTGACTGTATCTGTGGAGTTTGCACACTTTTCCCATGTTTGCATGGGGTTCTGCTGGGTGCTCCAGTTTCCACCCACAATTCAAAGATGTACAGAGTAGGTGGATTTGCCATGGGAAATGTAGGAATTGGATAGGGGATAGGTCTGGGTGGGGTACTCTTGGGAAAGTTGATGTGAACTTGATGGGTTGAATGGTCTGTATCCACACTGTAGGGATTCTATGATAGACTGTCTACAATGACAACTAGACTTGGCATCAGAAAATTTGGCTAATTGACTTTTTATAACATTACCCAAATAATATGAATAATCAAGGGCCTAACAGATCCTTGTGGGACATCACTAGTCCCACCCTGTCAATTTGAGTACCAGCCCATTATTACTTCTTTCTGCCACCTGCCACTCAACCAATTTCCCAGTTATGTCCCTAACTTACCCTCAATTCTGAGAGCTTCTAGCTTGGTTAACAATCTCTTGATCTAGTACATTAGTCACCTATTCAAGAAATTCAATGATATTTGTCAAGCATGTTCTACTTGTCATAAATCTGTGCTGGCTTCCCTTGATTAACTGAAAATTATCCCATCCATAACTATCTACTCCAACAACTTCCCCATCACAGTTGTTACGTTAACTGGTCTGTAGTTCCCTATGACTTCAGGAAAGCTAGCTACCTTTTCTACTGTAAATACTGAGGCAAAGTAATTATTCAATGTGTTTGCCATTTCCACATAGTCTTTAGTCAGGCAACATTGCTCCTGAGCTTCTGCTTTTCCATTATGTAATCATAAAATTTATTTTCATTGATTTTTACATCGCTGGCAAGTTTCCATTCATGAGCCCTGTTAGTATCTCTTAAATTGCTTTGTGGCTCTTTGCTGGTCTTTTTTTTTTAATTCAGCAGGGTCTTTGCTGTTTTTTAGCATTTTTGTAAGCCCTTTATTTCAGTTTTGTGTTGACCTTTATCTCCATAGTTGTCCATGATTGGGTTTTTCTGTGAATTGGAGATTTTCCCTTTCAGGGGTAGAAATTGGTTTGGTATTGTTACATGTTGCTTTTAATATCGTCCTCTGTTCTTTCATTGTTTTACCCATGAGCAGATTTTCCCAGCTTACTGTGGACAGTCTGTGTCTCACCTTCTTAAAGTCAGCCTTATCTAGACCTCCAGTAGCTGGCACATGCTTTTCGCTTTCAAATGCTCCATTGAACTCCATCATGTTATGATCACTATTTGATAAATGTCCAAGCACAATTAGGTCACTAATTAAAATCAGCTCCTTCCTCATTACTAAATCCAATATAGCTTGTCCCCTTGCAGTATTGAGGACAAGTTGCTGTAGGAAGCCATCCCGAACACAATCCAGAAATTCACTATCTTTCTGATATATGCTTGTTTGCCTCTCCCAACCTACATTATGGTTAAAATCCCCCATAAATATTATTTGACTTTGTGACAAACTTGCTTAATTGCAACATTCATTCAATTTAGTACTTCAGAGTTGCAATCAGGAGGTCTGATTACACTTTTAGATCCTTTACTGTTTCTCAGTTCCACTTATACAGTCACCACTGAAAGCTTTCCCCTCATTATATCCTCCTTTACCACTGGATGTTCGTAAATTCTTCAACAAGTTCCACATGGTAGATTAAATAATAAAGTTAGGTGGCATGGGATTCTGGATGAGAATATAGAAGCCATGATGCGGAGATGCCAGTGTTGGACTAGGGTGGACAAAATCAGGAGTCACATAACACCAGGTTATAGTCCAACATGTTTATCTGAAATCATAAGCTTTCAGGACGTGATGAAAGAGCAGTGCTCTGAAAGCCCATGATTTCAAATAAACTTTTGGACCATAACCTGGTATCACGTGACTTCTGAGAATATTGAAAGCATGGTTGGTGAGTTTGCAGATGACACCAACATTGGTGGCATGGTAGACAGTGTTGAAGGTTTTCTGAGCTTACAAAGGGGTCTTGATCAAATGAGGAATGGGCTGAAACATGACGGATGGAATTCAATCTGGATAAGTGTGAAGTATTGCATTTTGGTACAACAAACAAAGGTAGGGCTTATACAATTAATGGTAGGGTCTTGGATAGAATAAAGAGAACTAGGGGTTCAGGTACATAATTCTTTGAAGTCCATGTTACATACAGAAAAGCTAAAAAGGTCATTGGCATGCTTGCCTTCATTGCTCAGTTCGTTGAGCACAGGAGTTTGGAAGTCATTATGAGGTTGTACAGGATATTGGTGAGGCCCCTTCTGGAGTACTGTGTCCAGTTCTGGTTGCCCAGATATAGGAATGATGTTATTAAGCTGGAGAGGGTTCAGAAAAACTTACCAGACTGTTGTTGGGTATGGAAGGCTGGAGTTATAAAGAAAGGCTGGATAGACTGGGACTTTTTTCACTGGAGCGTAAGAGGTTGAAAGCCACCTAATAGATGTTTATAAAATATTGAGAGGTATAGATCAAGTTAATGGTAATTGTCTTTTCCCTACAATGGGGGATTTCAAGACT
Source organism: Chiloscyllium plagiosum (assembly GCF_004010195.1). NCBI lineage: Eukaryota > Metazoa > Chordata > Chondrichthyes > Orectolobiformes > Hemiscylliidae > Chiloscyllium > Chiloscyllium plagiosum. The sequence goes on from NC_057712.1 coordinate 45,437,024, forward strand.
AGGGGGCACATTTTTAAGGTGAGAGGAGGGTTCGTGTATGGAATGAACACCCTGAGGAAATGGTGGATGTGGGTATAATTATGATTTTTAAAAGACATTTGGGTAAGTATGTGAATAGGAAAAGTTCAGAGGGATATGGGCCAAGAGCAGGCAGGTGTGACTAGTTTAATTTGGGATTATGTTCAGCATGGACCAGTCAGATCGAAGGTTCTGTTTCCATGCTGTATGACTCGAAGATTCTATGATGTTGCACCAATCTGTGGAACCAATCTGAAGCTGATCTATCCTCCACTATTCTATTTTCATCTATATGTTTATCAAATGACCATTTAAATGCCCTTAAAGTTGGTGAGTCTACTATTGTTGCAGGCAGTGCATTCCACACCCCATTACTCTCTGAGTAAAGAAACTTCCTCTGACTTCTGTCCTATACCTATCACCCCACAATTTAAAGCTATGTCTCCTTGTGATAGCCATCACCATCTGAGGAAAAAGGCTCTCACTGTCCACCCTATCTAACCCTCTGATTATCTTATATGTCTCAATTAAGTCAACTCTCATCTTTCTTCTCTCTAACAAAAACAGCCTCAGGCCCCTCAGCCTTTCCTCATAAGACCTTCTCTCCATACCAGGCAACATCCTGGTAAATCTCCTTTGAACCCTTTCCAAAGCTTCCGCATCCTTCCTCTAATCCGGTGACCAGAACTGTAAGCAAAACTCCAAGTGCAGCCGCACAGAGTTTTGTACAGCTGGAGCATAACCTCATGGCTCTGAAACTCAATCTGTCTATCAATGAAAGCAAACACACCGTATACTTTAACAACCCTATTCACCTGGGTGGCAACTTTCAGGGATCGATGTACATGGACACCGAGATCTTTTTGTTCACCTACGCTACCAAGAATCCTACCAGTTAATTTTTATTCCTGTTGCTCCTTCCAAAGCGAATCACCTCACACTTTTTCACATTAAACTCCTTTTCCCACCTCTCAGCCCAGCTCTGCAGCTTATCTATGTCCCTCTGTAACCTACAACATCCTTTGGCACTGTCCACAACTCCACTGACTTTAGTGTCATCCACAAATTTACTAACTCACCCTTCTACCCTCATCTAGATCATTTATAAAGATGACAAACAGCCGTGGCCCCATAACAGCTCCTTGAAGTACATGTTTTAAACTCTGGGGATGGTGGTAGTTGCTAGATCTGGTTCTCAAGATTGAGGTGGGCCAAGTGTCAGGAGAGCAATATTTGGAGGACAATGATTAAAGTAACACTAGTTTTGCATTGACTAAGAAAATGAGCAAGGAATAGTCTAGAATAAAAATATCTAATTGGAGAATAGGAAATTTCAGACAGGTGATGGCTCATTTGTCCTTGTTAAACTAAAATCATTAGCCTTTCATTTTCAGGCAGTGCATTCTAGTTTCTTCCAACTCAGAATAAGAATAGTTTCAGCCCATCAATCTCAGGGTAACCAATGCACTTGGTGCTGTTTTCTGGGGTTTAATAGGATAGACATAAAGGAGATACTTCCATTAAATGCAATAAAGGATTCAAAAGCACCTTCTTTAACCAGGGAATGATTAGAATGTAGAATATGCTTCAACAAGGTGAGATGGAATGAGGAAAGGATTTAAATGATTATTCTCCCATGTACTTATGTACACTGAAAAAATTGATTTCTGTGCAGTACAGGCAGATCATACTGTACAAAGTGCATTGGGTAATAGAACAGAGACAAGAATACAATGTTATGGCTGCAGAGAAGGTGCTCAGAAAGCAAGATCAACATTAAATTTAATATTTGAGATATCCATTCAAAAGTCTAATAACAGCAGGGAAGAAGCTGTTCTTGAATCTATTCATATGTGTCCACAAGCCTTAATGTCTTCTGCTCAAGGGAAGAGGGTGGAAGAAAGTATAACCGGGAGGAGAGCTTAATTATGTTGGTTGCTTTCTTGAGGTCGCGGAAAGTATAGTTGGAGTCAATGAATGGAAAGGGGGATAGGGAGAAAAGATGGTTGCCTAGGCATAACATTTTTGTTTAGCCTGGAGATTAGCCATTACAGACTGCAATCACATGTGTCGTGGTGAAACCAAAACCTGATGCAACGGCAAGGAAACCTAAATGATTAGGATGGTTTAGTTCTACTACAGTCTTTGTCTGTCAGAACAGCCATTGAGATATTCCAAATCGCACATTGTCTTCCACCTATTTCATTATTGAGGAATCATTTACCTGATGCAGCATCTGCTGGATATATCTATGATTTATAACAGATTTTTCCTGTAATAAAAGTGATTCGGGACAAAATGGATTGCCACCATACTTCACCCTGCTTTTATTATTGATCTGCTTCTTATTCGTTGCCGCACTTTCATGCTGAGGGCAGAGTGATGGAGTTTCAAGTAGCTGTGCAGTTAGGGACATGTTAGATGAGCACATGAGCAAGAATTTGGAAAGACGAAAACCTGAAAAGGAAACAGAAATTGATTTTATAATTAACTTTAAAATGGAGTTGGGCAGAATGAGAGGATGAAGATCTTGTCAGATTATGAACAAAAAGGGAAGGTTTTCAACAAAGTATGGCTTTTCTTTTAAGAACCAACAAAAATAGACATAATGGGCTAAATAGCCTCATTCTATGCAGTAAGTGTCTATGATTCTTGGATTCAATTCCCTGATTGCCTCCACCACACTTTCATGCAGTGCATTTCAGATCCTAGCCAATCACTGTGTGAAAATGGTTCTCCTCATGTCACTGTCATTTATTTTGTCACCTTAAATCCTGATGTTCTTAATTGTTCCACCAATGGGAACAGTATTTTCCCTATTACTCTTCCAGGCACCTCATGATTTTGAGTACCTGCATTAAATCACACACTTTTCCAAAGTGAACAGTCCCAGCTTCTCCAAACTAGCCAATGTGCCTCATTCCTTGAATTATATGTGTATACTTTTATTGCGTTCACACCCTTCCAAAACTGTAACATATAGAACAGGACACAGTGTTCCAGCTGAGGCCAAATTAATATCTTATGATTGATGCATTCTCAGTCAATTATCTTCCAACTGTTGAGTCTACCCTCTTGCCAGTGAGATTAGTTTCTCCCAATCTACTCAAAACTCCAGAACCTCACACATCACAGGTAAAATTCAGATCACACTGCAGATAGCAGATATTTCTCTGCAGTGATTGTGTCTCCTCACAGCTAACAACCCAGTTAATCCAAATGCTCACTAAAGCTTTTAACAGCTTTAGGAAGGCAGCAACCTTCCAAATACAGCAGTTATCTTTACTTGAAATTCTTAACTGCAGCAGTGCTATTTATGATTTTCCCAGCAGGCTGACATACATGCACATCTAAAAGAAACAAGATTGAAAGTGTTCTGGTACATTGCGAACCAGAATGCTCATTTGGAATTCTTAGCACATTAACAGCAGCTGGAGTGTGAAGGTCAGTCCTGAGCACACACTGAGGGGATTCAGAAAGCTTATTCTGTATCACCCAGGGATAGAGAAAAGACCACTTTCAACAGAAATGTGCAGTGACTTTTATTAGAATTTGGGGAATAATATTTCCCTCCCAAAGTCATTACTTTGAATATACTGCACAGAAATCTGAGGCCACTTGAGCAATGGTAAGAGCGTCAGTGCCTATACCCTGCAGAACTCTTTTCCATTCCATTATCCTCATTGCAGCCTTTCACGATATCTTTCAATCCCTCTTTCTCTCTTGCACTCATATAGTTTCCATCTGAAAACCTCTAACCCATTTACCTCAACTACTGAATGCAACATTCTAACTTTTCTTTACTCGGTGAAAATTTATCTTCATTTTCTATTTGGTTTATGAATAAATATCAGTAATACCTAATTTTACATTTTCTCATATGTGGAAACATTGGATGGTATTTTCCCAGCCCCTGGGAAGTGCAGTGGAAAGCAGAAAGACAAGGCAGTTAAAACTCTGGAAAATGGATCGATCGATTCAGATATTGTAGGATGTATCTTTACTACAGCACATGATGGTGCAACGTTAATCTGGAAGATTTAGTGCCTGATGAAGGGCTTATGGCCGAAACGTTGATTCTCCTGCTCCTTGGATGCTGCCTGTTCTGCGGTGCTTTTCCAGTACCACACTCTCAACTCTGATCTCCAGCATCTGCAGTCCTCACTTTCTCTAGATTTAGTGCCACTATCCTCTTTCCTGGAAGAGTTTTACAAGGCCTGTGTTGTCTTGTCTGGTGAAGTGAAACCACCCAATAGTCTATTCAGAAGAGGCTCTTATTTTAATCTGGATACAGTTTATCACTGATAGCAACTAGTTACAAATTATATTGACTTGATAGAAACAATTTCCATAAGAAATACCTTAAGGTTAGATCCTACTCATTTGCGATTAATGGCTACTTTCCCACATTTCATCATATCGAGGGAGGGGGGTGGGGGGGCGCTAATGCATTCCATGTCATTAATCTTTTCAAAACCTTACACATTTATATAACATTTATTCACTGCCTCCCCCCCAACCAAATGCATTTTTCTCTATAACTAACATTGTATATTTGCACACATAGTTACATCCCCAAGTCCCTGACTTCACAGATTGATGTGGTCTGGAGGTTCCAAGACCATAATTTCTTCAGGCTTGACAGATTGGTAGGTTTCTGTGTTATAGACTGTTGACTCAAAATCTGATCTTGGCAGTGTGAGGTCAGTAAGTTCCTTTTATCTCTTAGATTTCCTTCGCAGAGGATGTCTTTCCTGCTGAAGCAGGTAATTGCTCTATTGTTATATGTGGAGGACATTAAATATGAAGAATTTTCCTCTTGGAGGATGACTGTCTGACTGAAACTAATATTTTCAATACAAGATCCTAGTTCTCTAGACCAGACAATCTTTTTCTTTTTTGCAATATTCTGAATCTACAAACCAGGCCATTCCTTCTTGGCAGTATCCTGGATTTCTGAGCCAGCAATTTCTTTTTGACTGTGTACTGAGTCTGTGCTCAATGGTTTTCCTATGTCAGTGTTGCTCTCCATGGAGTTGTACTCACAACACCTTCAATCTGTGAAAGCAAATTCTTATTCTCAACTCATCAACAAATCTATTTTGATGTTTGTAGACTTGTTACTTTGACATATTGATTAAGTTGGAGACTTGCATTCACCTTCAATTACTACACTATTGGTGAAACAAGCATGTTCACTTGCTCAGTCATACGAGTGGTGGATTACTTTTTGTTGGCATTATCTCTATTAGTGGTCTTTTTGTGCTTTGGTGAGTAATAATGCCATTAACTACAGTGCTATTAAAATAGTAAAGTCTATTTATTTATATAGTTTTTTTGATATTTTTTCTTATCCATTGATGGAATGTGGATGTTACTGGCTGGGCCAGCATGTATTGCCTGTCCCTAGTTGCCCTTGAAAAGGTGATGGCGAGCTGCTTTCTTGAATCGCTGCAGTCCATTAGCGCAGGTGACATCATAATGCTGTTGGGGAGGGAATTCCAGGCTGTTGACCCAGTGATGCTCAGGGAACAACAATATATTTCCAGATCAGAATGGTGTGTAGCTCTGAGGGGACTTGCTGGTGAAGGTCTGCCACTCTTGTGCATCTAAATGGACATGGCGCTGAGGTTGGAAGATATTGACTAAGAAGCCTTGGTAAATTTCTGCAGTGGCACCTTGATGGTGGAGGTAGTTGATGCAGTACTAATCAAGTGGGCAAATTTCTCCTGAATACTGTCAAGCTTCTTAAGTGTTGTTGAAGCTGCACTCGTCCAAGCATGTGGCAAGTATTCTATCACAAGCTTGATAAAGAATCACTTTACTGGAAGCAAAACCAGAATTAAAGAGACCATCCAACCTAAGGAGGTGAGCAGTGAATTTACATAACAAAATGTTCAATTCTAAGCCATTTTATGGTGTTGTCATCATTTGCTACTGTTAGCATTATCTCACTCTCTGCCCCTCATCTCTGTCATTGATGGCATACCCCTTATCGTAGAATATGTTCCCTCTTTCTCATTACAGCAATACAGTATTTTCCTAACAATCTTCTGACTTGTACTCACTCCAAACTCTGTGCTGAGATGAAGAGAAATTCTTTCAATCAAAGGGCTGTAAACCTTTGGAATTCTCTACCCCTGAAAGTGGTGGATCACCTGTGATTGAGTTCATTCTAGACTGACTCACATTTTTGAGCATTGATGTAGTCAAAGGATAATGAGGATATAGTGGGAATGTTGAGTTAATATAAAAGTAGCGCTGAAAGCTTTCTGCAGCACAACAGCAGTCATAGTATCTCCATGTCAGAAGATCGACCTTTAAGTCCCTCCTTTCATAGAGGCATGTCATGACAAGTCTGAAAAGTTTGATTAAAATAAACAAACTGAAACAGAAATTGCTGGAGAAATTCAGCAGGCGTAGCAGCATCTGTGAAGAGAAAACATTTTATTTGATCAAAAACAATCTTTTTCAGAAGTTGAACTGCAATCGCATTGAATGGCAGAGCAGATTCAAAGGGCTACTCTTGTCCCTACTTTTGCTTTTTGGCAAGAACACCTTCCTTCACAAACCAACACCATTTTAGTTTTGATAACAGTCTGGATCAGCCGACATTTAGGAGGCACAGCCTCCAATTTTAAGCCCTCCATACGAAAAAAAAATCTTGGTTTTGTCAATTTTGAGATTAAGTTGGCTAATATGAAATTTGGAGGAGTATGAGCTGGTCACATAGAAAAAAAGACAAAATGCTGAAAGGCTGCAACATTGTTCAGAGAACTGTAATCACATCTTATTTCACACCAATGATGCAAGATACTGTTACCAACAGAGAACGCATTGATCACAGAGACAATTTACTGTGAAGCGTAACCTGCAAATGGACCACTTATTCTCAAACTGGTGACTCCTCTCCATGTCAAATACTAGAAATAGACCTGATTTATCAGAAAGGTCCATGGGGCATCACACATTTATCTCAACTCAGCTAAGGGTACTGATTAATGTTAGGCTGTACTCTGACACCACGAGAACGATCAGAACACCCTGCAGATAGTCCATTAAGAATTCTGTTACCTCTACAACTCACTCTGAGCAAGACAATGAAGAAGGGAAGATAAGAAAGACATGCATCCACAGAATATATTTAGCCAAGTGATTGATTTGTACTGCTTCCAGCAAGCTAACATCCTAAATGGAGCAATATTTGAAGAGTTTCAGGAATTAATAGACAACTTCAGAATTTTGTCTTACAATTCATTGACACCATATTTTAATTAATTAATGGTCCAGGATTTGCGAAGAAAATAGTGGCCTCTTTCAAGGCACTCACCACTATTACGATGTAAATTCGGTCCATCATCTTGAGGCAAGGAAAAGAGATCCCATGAATTGCCAATTACCACAGTTATAACTCCTGAAAATTGCAGCGCAACCCAGTCTTCTTATGAATTTCCACAAATTGCTGCATTTGAACATTACATTGAAACAGAAATCAGGAGGAGGGTTTGACCATTCAGCTTTTCAAGCGTGCTCTGCTGATCAATATGGTCATGGCTGATCATCCATCTTAGTATGCCAGTCCTGTATTATCCCGAGACCCTTTGATCCCTTTAGCCTGAAGAACTATATCTAACTCCTTCCTGAAACCATTCAATGTTTTGGCTTCAATATCTGAGACAGTGAGTTCCACAGACTCACTACTCTGTAGGTGAAAAAAACGTCCTTATCCCAGTCCTAAAAGGCTTACGCTGTATCCTTAGACAATGACCCCTGTTTCTGCAGTCAGCCAGAATGTTCTTCCTGCATTCATCCTGTCTAACCAGTTTAATTTCCTTAAACTCAAATAACCTTAAAACTGGAATTTAATGACATAAGGACACTTCAATTGATAAAATTGTAAGGTGACGAGCACAAGGGACTCATGGCTGGCTGCTCCAGGTCCATTATTAAGCACTTAACAAGAATGACTACCAAGTTGATCTTCATTTTTTTTCTGCCATTATATTCTATGTTTTGGGGTTCTTTCTCTGTTTTAAGATGATGCCAGAGAACTTGCTTACTTCCTCAAAAAACTCAATCAAGTTAGAAAGACATGATTTCCCTAATCAGTCCTTGCCTCTCCAAGTGCATGTAAATCCTATCTTTCAGAATCACCTCCAACAACTTAACTTCCACTGATTTCAGGCTCTTAGGTCTATAGTTCCCAAGTTTCTCCTTTCTACCTTTCTTAAAAAAATAGTCAGCAGAGCACATAGTCAAAAGGTCAGATGGACAGTGAAATAGAACAGTTTCCATCCCTACCTGTCTCTCAACTATAAAAAAAACAAGGAGACTATGAAATACATGCAAAACTGCTTTGTAAATATTCTGAATATCCGAGTGCCCATTGCTCAATTTCAGGGTGCCAATTTGCACACTTATCCTTTAAGCCATTATCACTTCTGTTAGTTCATGGCCCTATTGTATACAGTATTGTTCTGAGGGATAGCCTTATTACACTATTATATAAACAATGACCCAGATAATTAGATCATTACCCACACTTTAGCAAGATTAATGGCTGCTTTATGCATAATCAAGCACCAAAACAGGCCAGCCTTTTAAAAGAAAATCATGTCAAGACAGCTTTAATAAATCATAAGAAATTACTGATACAGTATGTGTGACATAATGGAAAAAGCCGAGCCATTGTTGTATTGTTGTAAAAATTGTACCAATAATTATTATAATAGGCAGAATGTCACACACATTGCAGAATGTGTGCAGGTGAGTATGCAAGGAGGAAGGAGGTTGTGGTTAATATCCCTTGAATACTCATTTTCCAGACAGGTCTCATTGTGAACAACAGGAGTTGAACTGTACCTTATTTCAATATACAAAAGAGCTCTATTCTGGCTATTTCAATAGTAAATGAGAGAATGCATTGTGAATTTTAAATGGAATTTGGCTATGTTGGGGAATTATTTTGGTTTGTGTGTGGGAGTAACAGTACTATCAAATCATGTCAAATGACAAACATTTGCATTCAGAATAATTGAAAGTCTGTATCATTTAGTCATTGCAGATGATAGAAATCTAGAATAAAAACAAAGTGTTGTAGTGATTTAGCAAGTCGAGCAGAAGCTGTAGAGAGGGCATCAGTGTTAATGCTTTGAATTTAAATGAACTTTCTCTGAGAAAGACTGAGCAGTCTTTAAAGAGTTACATTGGATTCAACACAATAACTGTTTCTCTGTCCACAGTTGCCCGAAACCTGCTGAGCTTTTCCAGCACTTTGTTTTATTTTGGGATTATATTAATTGGAATTCAGAAGAATGAGGAAAGATCTTATAGAAACATATGAAGTTAAGAAGGGAATCAATAAAATAGAAATAGATAGGATGTTTCCATTGGTAGGTGAGACTAGGACAAGAAGACATGGCCTCACAATTAGAGGAAGCAGGTTTAGAACTGAACTGAGAAGGAACTTCTTCACCCATTGGGTTGTTAATCTATGGAATTCCTTGCCCAGGGAAGTATTTGATGCTATTTCAGTAATCGCTTTTAAAGCTAAGATAGATTTTTTTTTTGAAAAATAAGGGATATGGTGAAAATGCGGGTAAGTGGAGCTGAGTCCATGAAAAGATTAGCCATGATCTTATTGAATGGCAGAGCAGGCTCAAAGGGCCAGACGGCCTACTCTGGCTCCTAGTTCTTATGTTCTTATTTGTGTACAGACTCACCTTGTTCCTCTAAGCTCCTGAAAATAATTTTGCATGTTAGGTATTTAACTGGCTTTTGATTTTAAAATGCAAATATCCATTGATGGCAAAAGTGTTCTGAAGAAGGTTCTCTGGACCTGATACATTAGCTCTGTTTCTTTCTCCACAGATGCTGCCAGACCGGAGTTGTTCCAGCTATTTGTTGATGTTTCAGATTCCCAGCATTCACAGTTCTTTGGGTTTTTGTTTAGCTTAAGGATAAATACTGAACAGAACTCAAGGGACAGCTCTCTCCCTCAGCTATCAATTCATGTCATGGGCCTTTTAAGGAACAGACAAAGCCCAGTTCCAAAGAAAGCTGATGACTTGGGAAGGAATGATTTTTCAAATTTTTGAACTAAGAATTTCTTGAGCTACCTCATTTCTAATGTGAGTCTCAGTAAATGCAGCTAGCTTTCCTTGTTGTTATTCCCTTAGCTTCAATCTTTTCAGCAGTGATAGCAAGTTAGACGGCTTGAATAAACATTCATGCATGTCCTAATCTTTATTTTTCAGAAGATCTTGTTATTGTGGAAAATTATTAGATGTTTTATTTCCAAGTCATTCTTGGAGAAGCAAACAAAGAATATTGTTGCTGATTATTCTGCTCTATACTTAACTTTTCAATTTAAAAAAGTGTAAATATGTTGAGTCAGTCAGTCACTGGTAATCCTCTAGTCTGTGTAGGATAGTTGAAGATGAGAGCCAGCTCCATCAATTTGAACACAAAATCTAGGTTGATACCACATTGCAGTACTAAGGAAATGCTACACAGTCAGAATCACAATCTTTGGATGAGACATTAAAGATCTGCATTCTCAGGTGGTTGTAAGAGATCCCATGGTTTGATTGTGAAGAGGGGCAAGAAAGCTCCCGTAATTTGGAATAATACAAGGCATTTGCTAAAGCCATACTTTAAAAGTTTTTTTTGCCTTTAAAGTGCTTGTGATGTTCTGAGGTTATGCAAATTAAATACAAGTTAATACTCCCTCAATTAAGATTTTTACACTCACGTGCATCAAGTAGTGTGGTTCATTCATATGTAGTGTAGACAGAATACAGGATGAATAACTCATGCAATTTTCTGTGTAAAATAACTGCTCATAGGACTGTCAATCTTGTTGATCGCTACTCTAGCAAAAGATAGTGCTAGTTTCATGAGTAATCCAGATGCCTCAGCTAATGCTCGAGGGACATGGGTTCAAATCACATCACCGAATGGAATTTAACTTCAATTAATCATTTTGAACCTGAAATCTCAACTTTGTCGTGGTGGTTATGACACTATTGCCAAAAACTGTAAAACTTCACCGAATCCCAAAATGTACTTTTAAGGAAGAAAATCTGCCATCTTTGCCTGATCTGACTTTAATGTGATCCACATCAGTATATGAGAGTGCAGCCAAGATACCTTTTTTTCAAAACAACCTATTATTGTTGCTACAACATGCGTCTATGGTATGAGGGCAGCACAACACACATTGTCAACAACATCTATAAAAGTAGCAACCTCACCCCTTCCACCTAACAGCCCTATCGGCTTCCCAATTATATCTATCCAGTCAATTAATCAATTAACTATAATCACCTCTTTAACTATTTGGTATATTAACACCCCAGACCCACAGCAATGTGATTAGCTCCTAACTATCCTCTAAAGTGGCCAAGTCAGCCCTCAGTTCAAGGATGATTGGCCATGCAAAAAAAAGGTTCATCGTGCAAAGAATAATTTTTTTTAAGAGCCCTTATATTCACAACAAACACAAGGTTATGGAATTTGTGTGATTGGAGACATGAGATTTATTGCCCATGCAAACTAATCTAAATCTTTGTTTGGATTATGATAGGGCAGAAAATGCAACACCCAATACTTATTTTGCCTAGAATCATGTGGAGCTCAGGTAGCTAAAAGAGAACATCAATGACAGAGGGAGAAAAGATTCAGACAGATGGATAGATTAAGCTTGGGGAATGGAAGGAAAATGAAAGGCAATGTTAAGAATTGTACTTGAGGTTGTAATCCAATTTACCCAGCAGCCTGCCATTCTAATGCCAGCAGCACTGCAGACCAGATGGCATGTTCCCAAATTGCTCTAAAACAGTGTATGGAGGGGCTCCCATCCTGGTAGGATGCTTAACAACTTTGAAAATAGCTTGGGTCTTTTGATGCACAGTGTCCTATTAGTAGCTAAATCCATTTATATTTAAAATAGAACACAACAGAGCTCATTTTTAGCTTCTTCCTACAGCTTACAGGCCACAAAAGCCAAACTTGCCTCACTTCACTGTTCCTTCTTCATTCACATTTGCTACTTTTTAAAATCTTTCCATCCTAGGGATAATAGGTTAACCAACATTCTCCCTAAATAGTGCATTGCTTATTCTGTACATGTTATTAAATGTTGAAGTAGTTTCAGAATGATTGGACTCCTGGTCAGTCAGGATTCAAGTCCTGCATCAGAAACCTGAACACAAGCTCTAGTCTGGCATTTCTAGGGCTGTATCAAAAAGGGCATTGCACTATCAGAGCTGCCCTTTTAAAATTGTTCATGGGAGGGTGGCATCACTGGCAGTTAAGAGTGAGACACTTTATAGTAGAAGATCAGGTATGGATGGCAGAATCTCTTTCTGTTTTATTCCAGATTCTTAACTAAACACAAATTTCATCATCTACCATGGATGTTTGGAGTTTTGAACCCATAGAGTCAGAACAATAGCCCTGGCTTCTGGATTATTAGTCCAGTGACTTTACTGCTAAACCACTCCTAGATGATAATAGTAAATGGGCAACTTACCTGCTCTATCTGTTTGCTGTAAATGGTCCCAGACCATTCTTTTGAAGAAGAGTGGAGGAGTTTTCCACTATGTAAAGGCAAATATTTTTCCCTTAACCAAAACATCATTAAAACAACTGAGTGTGTCATTAAATCCCAGTTTGTGGGATCTTGCTGTGCAAAAATCCTGTTTGTATTTCATATTGCTACACTTCAAACAGTACTTCATTGGTTGGGATGCTTTGGGATGTCCTGATTTCATGAAAGGCACTAAATTAGCCAAGTCTCTTGTTTTCTCCATAAAGAGTATGATTTTGTCGGGATTTTCATTGAGCCATGTAGTGAGAAAATACTCCTTGTCAGAAAAGTGCAGGAAGTGGCACAAAGAGTACCAAAATGAGGTTCTACTTTATGTACTAGATTTAAAATCAGTTATTTAAAACAACAACCTATATTTACATTATGCCTCAAGCTTTTGCCAATCCATTACATTTTGGCTGAACACTACCTTGATTCAATTTACCTTCTTTGGTTCTGGATCGTGTAATTGTCTTTGTCTAAAGCAAAATCCAAAATTTTGAAATTTCTAATTCGCTTGAGTGGCTGAATAGGTTGGGGCTATTTTCCCCGGAGCGTCGGAGGCTGAGCGGTGATCTTATAGAAGTTTGTAAAATCATGAGGGTCATAGATAGGGTAAATAGACAAGGTCCTTTCCCTGGGTTGGGGGTCCAGAACTAGAGGGGATAGGTTTAGGCTGAGAGTGGGAAAGATTTAAAAGGAAACTAAAGGGCAACCTTTTCACGCACAGGGTGGTGTGTGTATGGAATGAGCTGCCAGAGGAAGTGGTGTAGGCTGGTACAATTACAACATTTAAAAGATGTCTGGTTGGGTATATGAATAGGAAGGATTTAGAGGTATATGGGCCAAGTCTGGCAAATGGGACTGGATTAATTTAAGATATCTGGTCAGCAAGGACGAGTTGAAGCGAAGGATTTGTTCCTGTGCTGTATATCTGTACGACTCTATCACTCTCTGCCTCAACTATGTTTTGGAGGAGGGAGTTCCAGCTTTCTGCTACTGTTTATGTGAAGAAGTGCTTCTTCACATTATATCTAATGCATCTAATTCTAATTTTAAGATTACGGACTTATCTGGACTACCTCCCAACAGAGGAAATAGTTTCTCTTGGTCAGCCTGTCAAACTCTTTAAACATTTTGAATATCTCTCATAATATGCGAGATTAATAACCAACAATTAATAACTAGAATGCAGCATCGGTGATTTTAAAATACATGGAACTGGGATCTAAGAGAAGCCTCTAAGGTGGACTGAACCATGTCTCAGTCAATAGTGAAAGCCACTCTTCAATTAGAGAGAAACAACAGGAGCTGAGTTTAACCTGAGGGTCAAGACACCTTAGGCAAGGGTGAGATTGAGAAGTCAAGGTCGTTACAAATGACTTCACTCAGTATGGGAATTGGACACATACTATTGATGACACTCTGCAACACAAACCAGCTGTCTAGCCAGCTGAGCTATTGTGTAAATACTTAATAAATGGTCAGTGTTTGCACCATATAGTTTCCGGTCCTTATCTGTCAAAGGCATTCAGAAGTCAGCAATGACATTTGTTTCGGTCACCTGTCAATGTTCTGTACTTAAGGGAAGATAAAGCTTACAATCCTTCTTGCCTGAACAGCAAGAAATGAAAGAAGTCTTAAACCAGTCAGACATTGGAAGAGTTTCTGTTTGAGTTTGTTCTTCCATTCTGCTTCATAAATGCAATCCTGAGAAGTAGAACAAACTTACTACAGAATGAAAGAGTAAAGCACTGAAGGTTTTATTTGTAAAGCTGTCTACCAACCTACAGAAAATCAGCAGTGAAGTCAAACAAGAAATTTCACTTCTGCCTGTAGCTCCTGCTCAGTAAGAGCTTCTGAAGTTCAAAGGGAAAGGATAAAAAAACACACATTGATTTCCATAAAGTAATGATGCAGAATATGTACATAATAAACCTCATTAATCAGCTGGAAGTAACACTGCCGCCTGCAAAGTTAAAGTGAACAGGGCAGTAATGTATTCGTGCTGTGGATAAATTGTGTTCAATAATCCAGGAGTCTGAGGGAATCACACAGCTAATATATTGGAGTTGTTGATCTTGCAAGGAACAATTTACATTCAAATATTGCATTTAACGTCATGCCTTGTTTCATGGAAGCATTGCCAGACAAATTGTGACACTGAGCCACATTGGGAAATATTAGAATGAGTGACAGGTCATAAAGGTAGTTTTCAAGCATCTTAAAGGAAGTCAGAGACATAGATAAATAGAGAAGTAGAAGTGGTGCAATTTAGGGGTCATAACAGCACACAAACCAACAGCCACTCTCAGACAACAACTCACCAGAACGAAGGACCCGATACCCAGCATGAACAAAACCAATGTAGTGTACAAAATCCCATGCAAGGACTGCACAAAACATTATATAGGACAAACAGGAAGACAGCTAACGATCCGCATCCATGAACATCAACTAGCCACGAAACGACACGACCAGCTATCCTTAGTAACCACACACGCAGACGACAAGTAACATGAGTTCGACTGGGACAACACTACTATTAAAGGACAAGCCAAACAGAGAACAGCCAGGGAATTCCGAGAGGCATGGCACTCTTCCACAGATTCGATCAATAATCACATCGACCTGGACCCAATATACCGACCACTGCAACGGACAGCTGGAACTGACAACCGGAAGCGGCAGAGACAAACCACTATAAATGCTGGAGGAAACATCACAGAAGCGCTTCACAGGAGGCTCCCAAGCACTGAGGATGTCACCTAGACAGGGGATGAAACGTCTGCAACACAAATTCCCAGCTCGGCGAATAGAACCACAACGAGTACCCAAGCTACAAATCTTCTCACAAACTTTGAATTTATGGGGCAAATTTGGGTCATGGACAGCTGAAGTAGTTTTGGAACAGTTTATGTGTCTTGGAGGACTGCAATGCTGGAGGAGGTTAGAGAATGGGAGGGTTGATCTTACATCACTCTGATGTATTAGATTAGATTAGATTAGATTAGATTAGGAGCACCCGGAGGAAACCCACGCAGACACGGGGAGAACGTGCAAACTCCACACAGTCAGTCGCCTGAGGCGGGAATTGAACCCGGGTCTCTGGCGCTGTGAGGCAGCAGTGCTAACCACTGTGCCACCGTGCCGCCCAAATCCAAATACTGGAAGATCAGAGGTGTACTGCTGCACTATCCCACTCCTGGCAACAGACTTTGACTAAACCAGTTTGTTCACAAGCTCTGTGACCTTGAGATGAGCTCTAAAGCACTATTGCTTTGTGTCATCACCAAGGCCATCTATTTCCATCTCTATAACATCATTCAAATTAGCCCCATCCTCGACAGTCTGCTGTTGCAATCTGTGTCCATGTATCATTATCTCCAGGCTCAACTATTCTAACACACTCCTGGCAGGACTTCTACATGCCAATCTCTGCAAACTTGAGATAATCTAAAACTCACTCCACATGTCTGAACTTGCACAAGTGTCTTGTGCCATCTGCCATGGTGGGATTGGAATCCAAGTCCCCAGAACATTACCTGGGTCTCTGAATGAAAAGCCTTTTGATAAGACCACAAGGCATCATCAGCCATCTCAGGGAACTAAAGCAATTGGAGCTGGAGGAGACTATTCTACCCCTTGTGTATATTTCATCTTTAACCTCAACTTCACCATCTTGGATTATCCTAAAAACTATTTCCTACCGACATGAATACACTGAGTGCTGCACTGTGGGCTTCAAAAATCCAACGATCTAAACACTTTCAATGTAGACATTCCTCCCCATCCCATTTTCAAATGGCTCACCCTTCATTCTGAAACTCACCCCCATCAAAATATCCGTTTATTTCTTTCATGCTTATGATATTGTTTAACATCTCCTGAAAAACATCTGTTGTTATTTTGCTTCAATGACTCATTGTGATTCTGAGTTTCACATAATGATCACTTCTGCAGGTAGAGAAAGGTGAATAACAGTGGGAGCTGTATTAGACTGGCCAAAAAAAACCTCACCCCTCAAAAACCCCCGAAAATATTCCTACTGTCTCTCCCCACCCCACTCAACATGCACATATACACCTGAATCTCCAATAATGCTCAACCCCTTATATTCACACAACTCTACCAATGTTCACAACCTTACCGCCTCACTACCTCCTATACTGCTGACAATGCTAACATCCCTGCATGTCATTTACTACCCGCTCCAACATTGTTCACCCCCCCTACCCCCAACAATGCTCAATCCCTTTTCACACTCCCAAAAAATGTTCTGCCCCACAATGTTCACACCCTTATCACCTCTCACAGTGCTCAATTGTGCCATACTCCAAAAATGTTCACACCCTCCTATCTCCTCCAACAATTCTCATCCCCCTCTCATCAGTGATACAGTCTAGCCCAACTTGCCAACCATAAACACTCATCTTGCTGCAGTCCAATATAGGGTTCAATATCCCACCTCCCAACAGTGGATCTCATAATTGCTCAACTCTCATGGAACTTCCCCAAACAATACCATAACATTAGTTAGGGGTGATAGTTCAAAACAAAAGCCTCAGGAACTTAAAAAAGAGATAAATACAACTTTACGAGAATGCTGACCTCAAGGACTGCCTCGGGAGAGAAAATGGTCTTTTTCTTCCTTCTTATACCTTCTCATGGTTCCCTATGACAGTATGTTGCTCTGGAAGAAGAGGGAAAATATAAGACTACATTTTTACTCAAGGGCAGTTGCAACAGTTGTTGTGGGATTGCCACTGACCAGAAGATCTGAGTCAGAGAGCCTTCTAGTCAAGATTAGAGTGGTGCTGGAAAAGTACAGCAGGTCAGGCAGCATCAGAGGAGCAGGAAAATCAACATTTCGGGCAAAGGCATTTCACTAGAAACTTCAATTTTCCCACTCTTCGGATGCTGCCTGACCTGAGGCTTTTCCAGCACCAGACTAATCTTGATTCTAATCTCCAACATCTGCAATACCCACTTTCACCTCAGAGAGCCTTCTACCCTGGAGGCAAATATTTCAGCCGATCAGTATTGTGCCAAAACTGTCAAAGACCTATCCAATGGCTCGTAGTTCCCCTGTTCTTTCCTTATTGGTTCCCCATTTATATTTCCTCCAGGAATCAATGCTTTTGAAAGTTATCATTGAATCTGTTTTCCAGGACACTGTCAGGCTGCATGTTCCAGACCACAAATAAAAAATTTGTGATATCTCTTTTTCGCTCGGCCCGGAGCAAAATCTAAACTTAAAAGAGAAATCAAAATGATTGAACAGGTGAATCGAAAAGTTTCTGGGGATCCACGGCAAGGCAGCTCCATTACCATTGAAGCAACAAATAAGATAAATCTAACGCTTGCCAGCCAACATGAATGATAAATTGGCTACCCATGCTGAGCACAGATAATCTATTAATGCAGCTGGCAGATATTTTACCACTGGCTGATAATTTTTCATCCACCAAACCTGGCTGAACGTTTTCATTTGCCATGAAATCGCAACAAATTAAGTTCAGTAAAACGTGCACATAAAAATCAATAACAGTTTTGATAGTTTGAACTTTTAAAGCTTAAGAAAAACTGATTTATTGAACGTTTTTTAAAATGCCTTGTTAGATCCTGCCTTCTGGCATCAAGAAATCTGCTATCACATCAGTTCTATAATGAAGTATTGAATATCTCGTCATATATAATACTACTGAGTGAATCAGCTCACATTTAGTCATGATTTTGTTCCTTTATGATTTCCTCCAAAAGCATTCTCTCCTCCTTTAAGGTTCCCCTACTGATTTGCCACTGTGATGTGGGCTTTTGTCTCCAGCAAGGTATTTGTATCCACTGAGGCAGTAGTTATGTTACCTTCTATAAATGAAGAATTAGATGTGGGTAACATAGTACTAAAAGCTTCATTATATGTTTATTACCTCTACTGATATGTACATATATTACAATTACAGGTACTTCAGTATCTGGACTAATTCTGTCTCCTGGAGTGGCAACCTTCCAGCTTGGCATGGTGATCTCCCATGGTAGTCTCTCAGTCATCATGGTGGCTTATCAGCCTGGTGTGACGATCTCCTCTCACAGTGTAACAGCCCCCCCAGGGCAGCCTACTGGCAAGGTAGGGCAGCCCCTTGCTGTGGCATCCTCTCGGCCTGGCATGGTGATGTGGAGTGATCTTCTAGCCTCGTGATCCTCAAGGTGAACCCTGTTACGGTCTGAAGCCAGGGCCTGGTGTGGACTGAAGGCTAGGTAGCAGCTTGACATAGTTTGAAGTCAGCTGTACTGGACTTTTCTTTTCGCAATGCTGGACATTTTATTTCTCTATCTTATAAGATTTTATAACTAAAAAAGCTCTACGTAGGTACTTTTGAACCAAAGATGGCACTGTAAGTGCTGACATATAAACATTTCACTGCACTCATTGAGTATATGTGACAATAAAGCTAATTCATTCAAACCAAGCTATTTGATTATAAAGGGTAGCATGCTTTCATCAGCATCTCATGCTTCAAGTGGCCCCAATTAAGATGGAGACTCTTGGGTCACATGCCATGGTAATGTGATGACATCAAAAGTATAATGCACATTAGCTGGGAAACAAAACACAACATTTGAGTTGTTGAACAAATACTGGAACTAATTTGAAGATCTCTTAGATCCAATTTCTGTCTGGAAACTCTGATTTTGCCATGGGTCCTTCAAAGTAAGAGTCATAAATAAAAGAATGTCACAAATGCTTTAGAGATTTCTAGAGAAATATCCTTTCCCAGAAAATCATTTGTAAGTGAATGGATTGTTGTGAAAACTAATCAGGTTCACTAATGTCCTTTAAGGAAGGAAAATCTGCCATCCTCACTTGATCTCGGCACCATGCAACCCTAGACGCACAGGAGTATGATTGATTTTTATCTGACTCCAAAGTGAACATGAAAACCATTCAGTTGTAGCAAATTGCCAGGAAGAAGTCAAAGAAAAATAAAACCAGTTCGACTATCTGCAATCAACACAAGGAGGTGATGGCCTAGTGGTATTGTTGCCAGAATAGATCTGAATAGTGTTTTGGGAGCTTGGGTTTAAATATTTAGGGGAGGAGTTGGCATTGTAATAATATCACTGAGCTAATTATCCAGCAGACTAAGTAAGGATCTGTGACCCTTAGGATTGCAAGCTGCCATTTCCATCACTTCCAGTAGGATGCCATAACCAGACACATGAAGCACAGACTGGACGATCATTTTGCTGAACAAGTGTTCTGTCCTCACATATGACCCTCAGCTTCCAGTTGCTTGCCAGTTTAACACGCCATTGTATTCTCACATCAACTTTTTTGTCGCAACCCATTCTCACACACTCTTAGTCCTATTATCCATGTTATATGGGTAGCTTTCAGTACAGCCTGCCCATTCTGTCACAGTCTCAGCTCTCATTATCACTTAATCACCTTCTTTTCTGTTCTGGCCTACTATCAACAATCTCCTCTTCTGCCCAATCCTTTCAGCTGTCTTTTTGAACTCCATCACCACCTATCCAGTCACCTCTCCTTTCAATCCTTCACCCCTCAACCAAATCTTCAGCCTAAGTACCCATTTTCTAGCAGCTATCCATTCTGATGAAGAATCACGAGACTCAAAATATTAGTCCCCACAGATCCTGCCAAACTTCCCAAGTTTTGGCAGCAATTTCTGTTTTCATTCCGAGTCTCCAACATTTTTTTTGTTTTATTTAAGAATGTGTGGACTTGGATTCAAACCCCAACAAGGCAGCTGGTAGAAATAAAATTCTTTGAATAAAGCTGGAATTAAATGCTAGTCTTAGAAGACCCAGTAAAACTGCTGTAGATTGCAATAAAGACCACATCTGATGAGATTCATTAGTATCCCTGAAAGTGACAAATGCTGGTCTTGCTGGTGACATCCATATCCCATGAAAGAAGAAAGAGAACCAAAAGATGGTAAGTTGTTGAATTGAAATTAGAATTAGATTTAGTTTTATTGTCACAGGTCCTCAAATGAGTACAGTGAAAGGTTTACCAGTTACCACTTACCAGCATTATCTTAGGTACAAAGGTACCTGGGTACAGATTTTTAAATACACTTAAGTACAAATTCTTAGGGGAAAAAAGCCCAACATTACAGATCATAGGAATAAATTAGAAAACCAAAGAAATAAAATGTTCAGAACAATGGTCCCTCCAAGACAGTCCAGGCCGGCACCTAACTTCTAGACCGCACCGGCCTTTCACTCCAGACCATGTGCCAAGCTGGCTCTCGAGGCTCTCTAGAATTACCTTGAGGCTGGAGGTCCATGCTGAGGCCACGCCGGATCTCTGACAGCTTGCTATGTCGGGCCACTGAAAGATTGCCATGCTGGACTGCCGAGAGACCATCATGCTGGGCTGGGAGTCTACCATGCCAGGTCGGGAGACAGTCATGTTGGGCTGCTGGGTCCCGTGCTGTAACAGAACGTTCGTAATGCTGTTATCAGGCAGATGGTTATTTGAGAAGGCACTCACATCATTCTTCCTGGGCTATGAGGAGTGGACAATGATTATTGATCTTGGCAGTAGTAGCTATATCTTCTGTATTCAAAAAAGAAAATTCATGACCAGAAGTGTATTTGAGACAGATTTGGAGAGGATAGATGGGATTAAATGAAGAACGGGCTAGGAGAAGATCTGTGGGGGCAATAAACACTGGTACAGAGCAGTGATCATTTTTCCACCCCTGGGGTGATTGTGTTAGTCATGTTCTTGGATGTGAATTAGCAGTTAATCAGCAGCCAATTTTTTTTGGATTTGGAGGTGCCAATGCTGGACTGGGGTGGACAAAGTTAAAGATCACACAACACCAGGTTATAGTCCAACAGGTTTATTTGGAAGCATGAGCTTTCAGAGCGTTGCTCTTTCATCAGGTGGTTGTGCAGTGAGTTAGGAAAGCTAGTGTTTCCAAGTAAACCTGTTGGACTATAACCTGATGTTGTGTGATTTTTGTTTTTTTTTTGGTTTGAGATGTTCTCATTTGTTAATTCAATGGTAGGACACAAAAGTTAGGAGAGAGGGAAGTCAGTATTTTCTTAGAAGTTAAATGTTTCAAAGAGTCTGATGAATGTTGTCGAGTCCTATGAAAAGGGAATGTAAAATGAGGGTCATATTTTGCTGGAAAGCTGTGATGCTCAGCCCACATCACCCATCATTTTTTTCCATTGTTTGAAAATGTTTGTCTGTCTGTCAACTGTGTCCAGTATTGACTCCAGTACTCAGAAATCAATCTCGGATTTGTTCACAACATAGCCAATGCAGAACCATACAGACCAAACACAAGGTGCTTCAAAGAGCTATGAGCTAGAAGTAGGCAGGGCTAAGTGGTTCCATGACAAAATGATGGATCAAATCAGATGATATTCAAGCATTGAACCATGACTCATCTAAATCATGTGCAGGAATAGGCCTTTCAGCACTTCAAGCCTGCTCTGTTAGAAGTCTTGACCGACTCCACATGTCTCTCTGCCATTCTTCATCAAGCCTTCTGCCCTTAACCAAACTATTTCAGCCCAGCTACAATACTGATATCTATCTGACAATGTGGAACATTGTTGAGGTTTTCTCTGTCCACAAATCCTTGTTCAAATCCAAACCAGACAATTACCACTTCATCAATTGAACCCTCAAGCATCAGTAGACCAATGGAAGAGGTAATCAACAGTGCTGTCAAGTGGCACTTGCTAGCTATAACCTGCTCACTGATGCTCAGTTAAGGTTCTATCAAGGCCATATGGCTTCTGACCAAATTACCACTTTGGTTCAAACATGGTTCAAAAGACTTGAATTTGAGAGGTGAAAGTGACAGCCCTTGATATCAAGGCAGGATTTGAAAAAGTATGGCACCAAGGAGTCAATGGAAATTGGGGCAAAAACCCTTCACTGGTAGGAGTCATACCAAGCAAAAATTTTGCTAGATGTTTTTGATGGAGATCAGTTATATGAGGCCCGGGACATCTTTGTAGCATTTTCTCAGATTCTGGAGTAGAGTGGTGCTGGAAAAGCACAGCAGTTCAGGCAGCATCTGAGCAGGAAAATCGATGTTTCAGGCAAAAGCCCTTCATCAGGAATACAGACAGAGTGCCTGAAGGGTAGAGAGGTAAATGAGAGGATGGTGGGGATAGGGAGAAAGTAACATAGAGTACAATAGGTGAGTGGGGGTGGGGATGAAGGTGATAGGTCAGGGAGGAGGGTGGGGGAA
>NC_057712.1:45460173-45461890 GCF_004010195.1 Chiloscyllium plagiosum
GACCATACACAACCTCATCACCTCAGGATATCTCCCACCCACAGCTTCCAACCTCATAGTCCGGGAACCCCGCACTGCCTGGTTCTACCTCCTTCCCAAGATCCACAAGCCTGACCACCCTGGCCGACCCATTGTCTCAGCCTGCTCCTGCCCCACTGAACTCATCTCTATCTACCTCGACACTGTCCTATCCCCTCTAGTCCAGGAACTCCCCACATATGGTCGAGACACCACCCATGCCCTCCACCTCCTCCAAGACTTCCGTTTCCCCGGCCCCCAACGCCTCATCTTCACCATGGATATCCAATCCCTCTACACCTCCATCCGCAATGACCAGGGCCTCCAAGCCCTCCGTTTCTTCCTCTCCCGACGTCCCCAACAATACCCTTTCACCGACATTCTCATTCGTTTGGCCGAATTGGTCCTCAGCCTTAACAATTTCTCCTTCAAATCCTCCCACTTCTTCCATACCAAAAGGGTAGCCATGGGCACCCATATGGGCCCCAGCTATGCCTGTCTCTTTGTTGGCTACGTAGAACCATCCATCTTCTGTAGTTACACAGGCACCATTCCCCACCTCTTCCTCCGCTACATTGATGACTGCATTGGTGCCACCTCATGCTCCTGCGAGGAGGTTGAGCAATTCATCAACTTCACCAACATATTCCACCCTCACCTTAAATTTACCTGGACCATCTCTGATCCCTCCCTCCCCTTCCTGGACCTCTCTATTTCCATTAATGACGACCGACTTGACACCAACATTTTTGACAAACCCACCGACTCCCACAGCTACCTGGATTACACCTCTTCCCACCCTACCTCCTGCAAAAATGCCATCCCATATTCCCAATTCCTCTGCCTCCGTCGTATTTGCTCCCAGGAGGACCAGTTCCACCACAGAACACACCAGAAGGCCTCTTTCTTTAGAGACTGCAATTTTCCTACCCACGTGGTTAAAGGTGCCCTCCAACGCATCTCATCCACATCCCGCAGCTCCACCCTCAGACCATATCCCTCCATCCGTAACAAGGACAGAACACCCCTGGTGCTCACCTTCCACCCTACCAACCTTCGCATAAACCAAACATTCGCATCCACCGACATTTCCACCACCTCCAAACGGACCCCACCACCAGGGATATATTTCCCTCCCCATCCCTTTCCGCCTTCTGGAAAGACTGTTCCCTCCGTGACTACCTGGTCAGGTCCACGTCCCCCAACAACCCACCATCCTGTCCTGGCACCTTCCTCTAACACCGCAGGAATTGCAAAACCTACGCCTACACCTCCTCCCTCACCTCCATCCAAGGCTCTAAAGGAGCCTTCCACATCCATCAAAGTTTTACCTTCACATCCACCAATATCATTTATTGTATCCGTTGCTCCCGATGCGGTCTCCTCTACACTGGACGCCTCCTAGCAGAGCGCTTTAGGGAACATCTCTGGGACACCCACACCAATCAACCACACCACCCTGTGGCCCAACCTTTCAACTCCCCCTCTCACTCTACTGAGATCATGGAGGTCCTGGGCTCCTTCACCGCCACTCCCTCAGCACCCGATGCCTGGAGGAAGAACACCTCATCTTCCGCCTCGGAACACTTCAACCCCAGGACATCAATGTGGACTTCACCAGTTTCCTCATTTCCCCTTCCCCCACCTCACCCCAGTTCCAAACTTCCAGCTCAGCACCGTCCCCATGACCTGTCCTACC
>NC_057712.1:45462544-45478940 GCF_004010195.1 Chiloscyllium plagiosum
GCTACTTTCTCCCCACCCCCACCCTCCTCTCATTTATCTCTCCACCCTTCAAGCACTTTGCCAGTATTCCTGATGAAGGGCTTTTGCCCGAAACAAAGATTTTCCTGCTCCTTGGATGCTGCCTGAACTGCTGTGCTTTTCCAGCATCAGTCTACTCCAGAATTTGGTTTCCGGCATCTGTAGTCATTGTCTTTACCTAGCATTTCCTCAGAGTAGTGTCCGAGGTCCAATCATCTTCAGCTGCTTCATCAAAAGTGGGGATGTTCAACAATGACTGCATAATGTTCAGCACCACTTACAACTCTTCAGATACAGAAGCATTCCATGTCTAAATGCAGTAAGTCCTGGACAATATCCAAGTTTGGGCTGTAATTGGCAAGTAACATTTGTGCTCTACAAATGCTGGTAATGACCATTTCCAAACAGTGAGAATCTAACCATTACCTTGTATGGTCAATAGCAAGAAGCTTTATACCTTCCAGGACAAATCAGCCTGCTTGTTGGCACCACATCCACAAATATCTAAGCCATCACCACCAATACTCAGTCATAATAGAATGTATCATTTCCAAGATGAACTGCAGAAATTTGCCAAGGCTCCTTAGACAACAACTTTCAAACACATGACCACTTCCATCTTGAAGGACGAGGTCAGCTGACGCATGGAAACACCCCCACCTGCAAGTTATCCTCCTCGCATCCAGACTTGGAAATATATCACCATTTCTTCAGTGTCACTGGGTCATAATCCTGGAACTTCTTTCTCATGGCGTTGGATGTCTACCTATATTACAAAGAATATAACATTTTAAGAAGGTAGTTCCTTATCATTTTCTGGTAATTTTCAAGGATGAATGTCAGAAACAATAGCTGAAATGTTCTGCTTCTGCACTTACTGACCCATTCATCTTTTGTCTGTTTGCTTTAATGAATAATTTTGGATAGGCCGTAATTCTGGGCCTAGTAAGTGATGCATATATTCCATAAATCTTAAGAGCATAAGTTGGAGGAGCAGTAGTATGCCATTTGACTCATTGAGTCTGTTCTGCTATTCAACAAGTTCATGGCTGCTTTGATAATCTTCAGTTCCACTTTCCTGCTTTTTTCCTGTGATTCTCTTACTGATTAAAAAACTGTCTACTTCAACTTTGAATATACTTAATGACTCAGTCTCAACAGCCCGCAGTGACAAAGAATTCCATAGATTTACTACCTTCTGAGAGAGGAAATTTCCCATCATCTCTGTTTTAAATGGGTGACTCTTTATTCTGAGATTACAAATAAAGCAAAGTACTGGTTTAGGAAGTACAGAGAATGAGACAGCACAGAAAGAGATCATTTTACCAATTGCACCTATTCTTCTGAGTGCACCTCAAATCTATATCTGAAAATTAATTTGTGAAAAGTCCAAAAAAGATTTTCAAAAGTCAATGCCAGTGCCTACATGTCTGTTTTTCCATGATCAAGGCGTAAGAGGAGTCCAAAAAGATAAATGCAACGCTTGGATGACAAGAGCTTTCTGTTGCATTAGCATTAGCTGCTTTGGCATTTCAAGTCAACTAGCATTTCAAGAGGCTGGTCCTCCCAGATCAAGAGACCAGTGCAGAAGGAAGTACAATGATGTGGCCAAGACAGTTATGGAAAGCATTAAATCTGATTTATTTTTAAAAAGTAACGTATTATCTAAAATTGTCTCCCTTTGTTACACCATTTTTAAAATAACATTGTTAGTGGTTAAAAGAGTTATGCTTTCAATTTAGTGCTCTGTGTGGCCAGGGACTGTCTAGTCCTCTAAAGCTGAGAAGTGTTTATTAAGCTCAAGGCAGAATGCATTCTCAATTCACTCATAAAAGTCTGTTGCCTGGGGAAACAGCCTTTTCAATGTTTCAGCTGATAAAGTGGACAGCTTCAACCCTTTGCTGAATAAAACAAACACCACTATGCCTGGAAATTCCTGCATTCTTTCAGCACCTGAATCTCTTGCACACAAACTCTTCTCAAAAGACAACCCATAGCTTGGTCTCCTCAATAAAGGAAGCAAATAAAAATGCCAAAGCGCAAAAAAGACTTGCAAAAAAATTTACTCTGAGATGTTACAATTATCAAGAAAGAATGCATAGGGGAAAAGAGACAAAGCTGAGTGCTGATCTCATGGATGCCTTTAAAACTGCAAAGAGGTTCAAGAGAGTACATAAAAAATGTTTCCACTTGAAAGGAAACCATAAATAAGTCAGTCACTGATAAATACAATAAGAAATTCAAGAGAAATTCTTTTGAATGGAGAGTGGTTAGAATGCAAAACTTGGTACTACATGGGGTCCTTAAGGTTAAATGTACAGTATAGATGCAGTTGAAAGGAAGTTTGAAAAAAACCTATGATGAAGAAAGGATTACATGCATAGGGTGAGATAAGATTTGGAAAGCAGGAACACTGACAGATTTGGGCTGAATGAGGAAGTGCACATTGTATTCACAGTGTCTTTTAAACAATCTCAAGGAGGGATTGCCAGGATTTAAGGGGCAGGTTAGTTCAGCCTCGGGTCATTGTAGCTCGAACCCCATGCCTTCCTCCCTTCGCTGATAAACAATCCAAGTGTAATCAAAGTCGGGGTAGTGTCCAGTAAACACTGCAATATTTTCAAGTTCTTAAGAAGTGGAATGAGGTCATGGGAGCATGCATGAAAGGGATCGGATTCATAAGACCGACTATGCATTTATATAGCATCTTCAACATCCCAAAGCACTTTATAGAAACATTATCAAAAAAGAAATTAAGACTGGGACCTATGAGATGGTATAAGGACAGTTGACCAAAATTCTGTTCAAAGAAAAAGGAGAGAGAAAGCTGCACAAGTGGAGATGTTGAGGCAGGGAATTCCAGCATTTAGGAGCCAGATAGTTGAAAGCAGGGCCACCAATGATAGAATGAAGAAAATTCACAATGCTGGAAGTGCACAGAAATCCTGGAAGTTTCTAGGGCTAGAAGAGGTTACACAGAAGTGAAGTCATTAATTTATTTCAAAAACAAGACAAGAATTGTAATTTTAAACACTAATTTGACTTCAGATGGCAAAACTAATAAGAAAGCATGTTTAAAAATGAGAAGAAGGGCTTATGCCCGAAACGTCGATTCTCCAGTTCCCTGGATGCTGCCTGACCTGCTGCGCTTTTCCAGCAACACATTTCCAGCTCTGATCTCCAGCATCTGCAGACCTCACTTTCTCCACAAATTAAACATTATCAGACAACATGTTGTAGATTGCTAGGGTCAGACTCTACAGCTCCAATGCTCTTTTAGGCCGAGAATCAAGTGAAGACAATAAATAATATCAATACATGATCACCAATGACACTGACCCACATTATGTACTACAAGGCAAGAGGTTAGTACTTGGTGTTCATTGCTATGATATTGACTGCTGTCTTTTTTTGAGATCTTGAGTAGGAACTAACAGTTACAGGCAATTCATTTCAGCATGATAACCCCTATATGGATCTATGAGCAAAGAAATCTACAGATTGAAGACCGGCACAGTGGCACAGTGGTTAGCACTGCTGCCTCACAGCGCCAGAGACCCAGGTTCAATTCCCGACTCAGGCGACTGACTGTGTGGAGTTTGCACATTCTCCCCGTGTCTGCGTGGGTTTTCTCCGGGTGCTCCGGTTTCCTCCCACAGTCCAAAGATGTGCACGTCAGGTGAATTGGCCATGCTGAATTGCCCGTAGTGTTAGGTAAAGGGGTAAATGTAGGGGAATGGGTGGGTTACGTTTCAGCGGGTCGGTGTGGACTTGTTGGGCCGAAGGGCCTGTTTCCACACTGTAAGTAATCTAATCAATGAATCATGCTGACTCTAAACTAGGATATACAAATTAGAATAATCCATGCATTGTAAAAATATGCACAGAAAGCAAAACAAAACAAGAGAATGAAAAAAATAATTAAGCAAGCCAAAAAAAAGGATTTTAAATCAGTAATTACATTTGGAATGAATGAGACTATACACTTGTAAAATTAAATGTTTGTGTCAAAGTGGTTGGTAATGATTAAAACTTACCATGGCAATATATATTTTTTCAATTCACAGCATTTGGGTATTTCTGACTAAGCTAGCATTTATTACCACCCCTAATTGACCAGACGGCAGTTAAGAATCATACTGCTGTGGGTCTAGAGTCAGACCAGGTAAAGAGGACAGCTTCCTTCTCTAAAGGACATTAGTAAAACAGATGAGACTTTCTGACAATTGTTTCATAATCATCATTTGACCTGATTTTTATTCAATTCAAATATAACCTTCTGCTATAATGGGATTTGAACCCAGATCACTAGGATATTAGGTGGGTCTCTGGATTAATCTTCTAGCGATAATACCAAGGTGATTGACCCCGTTATTTAAAACTGAATCCACAGCCATATATTTACTAGCATGGTTGATTGCTATCTAGCAAGGTGCTGGAAAAGAGAAGATTATGAAGTTGCAGGGCAACTCTTGATCTCCATATTTAACTGCACACATGTGGTCTCCGGAAGATGTAGTCTAATGTACTCTATAATAATGGTGAGTACTGATTGCCTTAGAATTATTTGTAACAAAAAAAACTTACACAAAATGTTTCAGTTCAATTAATAGCTAAGCACAAATGCAGGGACCTTGTGATAAACGTTGCTTGCCATGGTGGGCTGAGCAAAGAGAATGAACATTTCTTGGATAAGGCGAGGGAATGGGTAGTGTGACATAGATGTCTCTGCTAATTGTATACATGCTAATGGCACAACTCACTCAATCTCATATTCCCAGGAACTCTGATAATTCAAGAGTGCTGCATGCTGTTTAGGTTTCATTGCTGTGACACAAGTTTGTAATCAATAAAACCAGGAGAGGAAGACTGGCTTTAAGACTGAAGGGGTTCAAACAAAGAGATCAGTTTGAGCAGAGGTTCAAAGGTTGAAATGTTAAGTATTGCAAATTTTCTTCAATACGATTGTGTTTATACTGTCGTCAGACAATTACAGTTTGTTTCAACAACAACTGTGCACACTGCAGCAGTCACTACACTTCTCCAGGTACTTTGTTGACTGTAAAGCACTTTGGTTGTCCTGAAGTCTTAAAAGTCTTTCTTCTTTCATTTCTCTTCCTCAGGCCAAAGAAAATTAGTCAGCACCAACGATCCTTAAAATATATTGCAGCAATCGAAGTTATAGAGAACATTAACCATGACAATTACAAGCTTAAAGGTACACATTCATCAAGGTTTACATGCACTGCGGTTGCTTTTAATTCTCAACATACCCTGAAACGAAATTGGTCCTGGAGGAGACAGCTCTTAATAAATTTCTAATTCACTATGGCCAAGCTATTTATGTACTTTTCCTCTCCATGCTTAAAGTTTCACTCCACTATCGTCTTAGATATTTGGTGACATCTTGTTGTCAATAACGTGTGTTCTGTAGTCGGCTCCCCAGGCCAGCTCTGCCATTCAATTACACATTGGATGGCCTCCACCTCAATTTCTTTTTCTTACCTTTGTTCTATATCTTTGGACATGCTTATCTAGTAGTAATCATATCCATCTTAATATTGAAAGGTCCAGTTGAAATCTCCCTGATGTTCACAAACATATGGGGAAGTGAAGTACGGGGCTGGACTTTCCACAGAGTGGCAATAGCACAAAGAACAAAGAACAATACAGCACAGGATCAGGCTCTTCAGCCCTTCCATTTTGCTGACACATTTTTATACTAAAGCTGTTTTCACTTACAGGATTCATATTCCTTAATTCCCCAGTGGGAGGTAGAGAGGGGATTACGGTGTCTGTTCTTGGGGATAGGGTGTGTTGGGTCTTGGGAAGGTGGGTGTATGCAAGAGTTTAATGTTTTTCTGAGTAATTGTTTACTTTAGTTTATTGGAACCCTCCAATTTTATTGGTGTCTGTCAGAGTTACTTAATGGTTCAGTAACAATTGGCTCAGCTTCACTTTTGAATCATTTCCCCTTGTTCTTGATTTCACCATCAGAAGCAATAGTTACTTGGTTTCTAATCCATTGCATTATTTTTAACATTTAGACCTCAAAATGCATTACGGCTCGGGAGGTAGTTTTGAAGTGCTATCACTTTTATGGGGAATATATGGTAGCCAATCCACACACAACATGCTCTGTTGTTGACCTCAGCAATGAGGTCAACAACATGTATGAATTCTTCCTTTAATGTATGCAATTTGTGCTGTAGGACACAGCATTCAAGTGAATGGCAGTGAGCTGCCTTTTTGAACCATTGCAGTTTTTGGAATGTACGGATTCACATCAGTTCTAGGATTTTGCAAAGTTTAAACACTTTTTGGCAACAAACTATGCATTCTTGTTTAAGTAAGTTTGATTTGTGATAAATTCATTATTCTTTCTGGATGTAGATTTGCTCGCTGAGCTGGAAGGTTTGGTTTCAGACATTTTGTCACCATACTAGGTAACATCGTCAGCGAGCCTCCAGATGAAGCGCTGGTGGTATAACCCATTTTCGATTTATGTGTTTAGGTTTCCTTGGGGTGGTGACATCATTCCCATGGTGTCGTCATTTCCTGTGGTGATGCTATTTCCTGTCCTTTTTCTCAGGGTTCATTTTCAGACATTTCATCACCACACTAGGTATCAAACCTTCCATCTCAGCTAGCAAACCTACATCGAGAACCTCAACCTGAGCTACAAATCTTCTCAAAACTTAATATTCTTTGTTGATTTAAGAAAGCTGGCTGAATTGTTTTCAGTACAAAGGTAGGTCAGTCTAATGCACATGGCCATATCAACACTGATTAAATTTAATTTTTGTTATGACTAGTGGAGGTTTGAGTCTAGAAAGGAATTGGTCCATTCCTCTAACCTCAGTCATATCAAACCTGATCATTTGTTTCAGTGATATTCATGCCATTTCAAAAAAGAAGCAATCTTTTTGTGCAATTGTGGTCACATTGAACCAACTAAACGTATGTGTTGGAAATAACTCATCAGAGATTGGTATTCCATCACCAAGTCACCTTTATTTACACATGGAGAATCCTTGACACTGATCCAGCTCCCTCAGAACCAGCTCTCAGAGTGAACAGAATGGCTGACCTTGTTACAGTCATTTCATCCCTGCCCCCCTGAGTCTGAGGCCACAAGCCAGTTGTGTTTTTTGTAGCTCCTCCTAAGGCATATTAGCACCAGGTCAGGTTCTTCCAACTCCTTCTCTGATATGGACAATGTTTAATGCATTGCACCTTGCCTCTTGTGCCCAAAACATCTTGGAAGAAATTCACTCATCTTCAGAAAACAAAGGTGTTGAGGCAGCAACATCCTCCTTGTCCTTCTCAGATTCTGAGCTATCTTCACGATTGACAGACAGGTAGAACCTCCACATCCAGGAAGTCAGAAATTCTGTCAAGGAGCTGGCTACATTTTGCTCCTGCACCATTTATGAGTTTGCAGCTTTCGTGTGGCCCACATGCTTGTTCAGGACCGTTGCACGTATCTGAACTTTATAGGTCACTGGACCTGACCTTACATCAACCACACTCCTTACCCATGCAGAACCATCCCTGTGGTTCCTACACCAAACTTCATCCTCTTAAGTAAACTGTCTCTTTTGCATCGTGGAGTCTTGTGTCTGGCCTTGGCCTTCCTAATGCTGTTTCAATTCGGGAAGATAAGATTTAGCTTGGTCCTCTCCCCATTAGCAACTTTGCTGGAACTACCTGTGTAGTTGTATGAGGGGTTGTCCTACAATCAAATAGAAACCGGGACAGTTTGGTATCTAGTGAAGATGTAGGCTATTTCTTTAAGCCTGCCTTCAAAGTTTGGACTGCTCTTTCTGATAGACCGTTGATGGTGAATCATATAGAGCTGTCCTTATACACCAAATTCCATTTGATTTTAGGAAATACTCAAATTCTCTGCTGGCAAATGATGTCTCTTTATCTGTGACCAACATCTATGGGAGTCAATGTAAGCAAAAGGTGCATGTAGTTTTTCTAACCATTGTCCCTGTCTTTGATGAATGAACTCTATGCATGTCTAGCTACTTTGGGTGGTCATCCACAATGACTAAGAACATTGAGCCCATAAAGGAGCTGGATAGTGAAAGTGTAACCGAGACCAGGGTTTACTGAGCAATTCCTATGAATATGAGGGAGCTGCTGACTGTAATGTTTGTCCACGCTGGTACACTGGGCACTTTCCCACCAATGCAGCTATGTCTGGATCTTATCCTGGCCACCATACATAATTACTTGTCAACATCTTCATTTTGGAAAAAGCTGGATGACCCTGGTAGAGTTGAACCAGTACCTGGCAGCGACCTTTGCTTAGGACAATCACTCTTCTTCCCCATAATAATATGATGTCCTCTACTGTGATCTGACCTCTCTGGTTCCAAACAACATTTCAGTTCTGGTTGTGATGGCCCTTTGGTTTACCCCATCATCCCCAGCAGTCTCAGTTTTGCCAGGACTGGATCCTTATGCATCCAGAGTCTGATATTGTCAGTTGTGACTGGAAGGATGTCCAAAAAATGTAAAACCATTACAGACTCTTCCAATGACAGTACCAACGGGAGTGTATCTGCCAATGGGAGGCAGATCAATGCATCCATATTCGCTACTTGGCCTCCCAGATGGTATTCCAACTTGCAATTATATGGACTTAGAATCAGACACCATCACTGAATTTGGCCTGAAGCTATGGGTGGCATTGCCCTGTCCTCTTTAAGTAGACCCGGCAGGGGTTTGTGGTGCGTTATTATTACAAGGTTAAGTTTGTAAAGGGATTGGTGGAAGTTCCTGACTCCAACTATGACCTTTTCTATCTGGGCGTATTTACGCTCTACATTAACCAAAGTGCTGGATGCATATGCTGTTGGGTATTCCTCTCCATTGGGCCACCTATTAGCTGATATTAGGCCGATGCTATATGGGGATGTATTGCATGTCATTACTAGATCTCGCTTGGGATCATGGTATGCTAATACCTGAGAGGTTGATAGCGGTTTCTTCAATTCCCTGAAAGCTATGGCATGGCTACATGACTGTTTCC
Organism: Chiloscyllium plagiosum; assembly: GCF_004010195.1. NCBI lineage: Eukaryota > Metazoa > Chordata > Chondrichthyes > Orectolobiformes > Hemiscylliidae > Chiloscyllium > Chiloscyllium plagiosum. Next base: position 45,471,609 of record NC_057712.1, read on the forward strand.
AATTCTGATCCTTTTTAAAGAGTTGATGCAAAGATGCCCAGATGGAGGCCGGGTTATGTAAGAACTTTCCATAATAGTTCGTTAGCCCAAGCAAAAACCTAAGGTCTGGTACAGCCATGGGAGTTAGGGTACTGTTGATTCCCTTCACTTTATCTTCCAATGGATGTAACCCAGTCTTATCAACTCTGCAGCCCAGGTCGGTCACTTGGGATTCCTGTAACATATATTTTTCCAATCTAAGGTGTACGCCTGCCTGAGAGAAATGTCTGTGAATTATGTCCCAGTTCTCTAAGTGCTTCTTATTGATCTTTCCTGTTACTAGCATATCATCTCGAAAAATGATGACCTGGGGTAGGCCTTGTACAATGTTCTCCGTTGTCTGCTGAAAAATTGTAGTAGCTGACGATACCCCAAATGGCAGTCTTGTATGGATATTAATTGTAGCATACTTCCGGGAATCCTCATCTAATTGCAATTGCAAGTCCAGCCAACTTCAGCTGACCTTGTCCAACTTCGTGAAGAATAGCCCTCCTGCTAGCTTTCATATAACTCCCCTATTTGATAGATTGGGTTTTAATCCAGCTGCAAAAAGCAGATTAATGTTTGTTTAAAAACCACACACAAGTGAACTGACCTGTTGGACTTCACAATGGGTATGGCTCGTACTGCCATTTTGCAAACTAGACTGGTTTACTGATTCCTTCACTTTCCAGCCTTCTGATTTTTGTTCGACTTTTGCTCGTAAGGCAAATGGCAGTGGGTGGGTCTTACAGAATTGTGGAATTGCTTCCTGCTCAACATGCAAGGTGGCCCAGGCTCTTTTGATAGTCCTTAGACTCTCCTGAAAAACTTGCAGGTATTTAATTGGAACTTCACTCACGTTGCCATTTTCTAATTAAAAAGGGTTGAGCCAATTTAGTTAAATCTTCCTTACCAATTTTGCCCCACTAAACTTCAGGCCCGAGCCTTTTAGTACAATCAGTGATAAGTGAACCAACTGCTCCTCATAAGGGACCAAATTAAATTTGCACCTTTAATCTGTAGGTGTACCTCAGTAAAAGTTCTTAGTTGAGCTGAGGCCTTGTGCAAACTTTAGAGTTGGAGTCCAGAGCGATTTTTGTTAAAGACTGGTTCTCTGATCTCTGAAATGGCCACTCTGTAGCTTCAACTGACCATTTAACCAGATATTTATTTTGATTGGTTCTGAATTGGATATTGCTATGCAATTTCACTGATCTAAATCAGAGGTATGTGGACTTTCCAGGGTGTGTGCTTTCCTGGATACTGGCCTATGAGTTTTTATAACTCAATTTAGGTCTATTGGGACACCTTTGATGTCTCAAGACCACACACTGTTAGCAAATAAAATAGCTAGCCAGCCTGGATTCTGAAAAACATTTTAACCATTTGGCTTTGTTTTGAGTTTTTGTTGTTGGCTGACCTAGAGTCCCTCTGTTCAAGATATGTCTTGAGTGTGGCTATGCAATTGCCTTCACTCGAGTGGTGTTCCACTCAGTTAGAGTGGCGAAGGTGTCCATTTCTATTGGAATACCCTGCAACTCATCTGATCTCTTTTCCCAGTTTCTAATGATAACATAGTTGTCATGCTAGTTTTCTGTCCTCTTGGCCTTCAGCTTGTCGGCACTTTTGCATGGTAACATCATTAATCCCACATACCAAATGGCCTCTCAGCATTTTATTAAGGGTTAAACCAAAGTCACATATCTCTGCCAGTTGTCTTAACCTAGTTAAAAATTCTGATTTGGATTTTCCTGGTTCTCAATTTGCTGAGTAAGGCTAATAGCATTGCAGAATTAGAGGAGGCTTTGGGTCATAATATTCCAGGAGAAAGTGAGGACTGCAGATGCTGGAGATTCCTGAAGAAGGGCTCATGCCCGAAACGTCAATTCTCCTGCTCCTTGGATGCTGCCTGACCTGCTGAGCTTTTCCAGCAACACCTTTTCAGGTCATAATATTCCTTCATGAAATCCATCAATTCTTGAAAGGTTTTAGTATCTGGCACCTTATGAAATGTTAAGCTTCTAATAACCAAAAAGACTGCAGGTCTATAAGGTGTCACGAGATTTACTCATTGCTTTTTATCTGTCCCAGTGTCATTTGCCTGGAAAAAATAATGCATTCTTTCTCCATACTGGACCCAATCTTTGATGGCAGTTTCAAATGAGTCAGGCTTCCCAAATAACAGCATGATCCAGAAATGTTTACCCCAACTCAAATATGACTGTTATGAGAGAATTTCTTCAGGAACATGCTTTACTCTCATTGTTACTAAAGTAAGTCCACAGAGGCTGATATCCCATCACCAAGTCACCCTTTATTTACATATGGATAGTTATTGACACTGATCTAGCTCCCTCAGAGCTAGCCATCAGAGTGAACAAGATGTCTGACACGCCTTTCCTTATCTGTCAGCCAGGGCTCCTTGATTGGACCAGATTAATAACGCCATTCAGGGAACTCATATTCTATGAGGTCTACCTGGTTGATCTCATTCCAATCACTATATAATGGAACACAAATGGATTTTGCTACAATAATTATAATTTCATGTATTTTGCCAAGGCACATCAAAGATAATAAGCAGGAGCTGTTGACATTCAACTTCTTCATGCTAGTTGGAAGTTCCCGACTAGGGATTCAGCTCTTAAATATCATCTCTCAGTCAAAATTTATATTCATTCAATTCTTTCTGTTCTGCAATCATGGTTTAAGTTATGTTCTTGTTTCCATGGTTATGAATAGAATGATTCATGTTTTGCCTTTTTTGGGATTCTCTCTTTGGGATACCTGAAAGCTTATAAGGCTAGACATGTTTATTCTCAAAGTCCCCAGATCACCTTGTCAAAACAATAAGATTTATTTACATCCACAGTCTCTCTAAGAGAGACTGCTATGGTGTAGGTCAGGAACTAATTAAGGTATCTCATAAAAGAAAAGCCTAATTGTACCAGAATATCTTTAGAACTCAGGACTGCAAAACCACTAATACCGCAAAGCTATCACGAGTAATAAGCAAATAAATAATTTTACATTGGCTCTCAAGTACAATGCTTGATTCTCCCACAATGATGGTAACCTGTTGAGTGGCTAGTTCTGTCAAAATAAATTCAAGGGAATGTTAGTGTGATCTGACTTCACTGATACAGCTCTGGTTCTCAGTGTCGGTGAGTGCTGAGCAAAGTAAATAGCTTTCAGATACCATGATTGTCATCTTTTCTTCCTTTGTTTTCTTTCCCCAAATTTTGTACCAAATGAGTACTTGGCAGCGATGAAATGTTTTTATATGGGTCTGAAAGTGTTAATATTGAGGCGTACCATAAGCATGATCCATTGTGATAATGTCATATGGATTTGTGAACAGACAGCTTAGGATTTCAAAGAAGTGAGGTCCAACATCAGGTCCTACTTAAAGTCTATGTAACAATGTCTATCCTATTAATGTAACTTGTAAGTAGTTGCTAATATACAACAAACGGTTCTGTAGATGAGTTTAGATTAGATTACTTACAGTGTAGAAACAGGCCCTTCAGCCCAACAAGTCCACACTGACCCTCCGAAGAGCACCCCACCCAGACCCAGTCCCCTACATTTACCCCTTCACCTAACCCCATGGGCAATTTAGCATGGCCAATTCACCTAACCTGTACATTTTTGGACTGTGGGAAGAAACCGGAGCACCTGGAAGAAACCCACGCAGACAAAGGGAGAATGTGCAAACTCCACACAGACAGTTGCCTCAGGGGGGAATTGAACCCGGGTCTCTGGTGCTGTGAGGCAGCAGTGCTCACCATTGTGCCACCGTGCCGCCCTTGGAATTAAAATGTTAACTCTGTTTCTTGCTCCACAGATGCTGATAGATCCACTGAGCTTTTCAAGCAATTGCTCTTTTATTGCAAGAAGTTATATCTTGTTAATGAAAGATGCTATTCTAGTCAGACAAGAAAGTGGTTTTCCTGCAATGTCTCAGTCCAAGTTTCTGACTCTTCAAGAGGATGGTGGCAGCAATTCATCATGAGCAGAAGCTTATATAGCGTGTTGAGCTGGCAAGTCCATTCAATGCCTTGTTCTTAACCCTTTCTGTGGCAGAGAATTCCACAGACTCACCACTCTTTTGGTGAAAAAAATTCTCAATTCAGTCCTAATTGATTCTGGACTCCTAGTCATCAGGAATATCCTGTGTTTATCCTGTTTAATCCTGTTAGAATTTTCTAGGTTTCTAGGAAATACCACTAATCCTTCTCAACTCCATTGAATATAGTGCTAACCAGTCCAACCTCTCTTCATAAGTCAGTCCTTTCATACCAGGACTCAAACCAACTTTTGATGCACTCCCTCCATACCCAAAACCTCCTTCCTCAGATAAAGAGATCAAAACTGCACGAAGAACTCCTAGTGTGGTCTCATCAAGGTGAAGTTCAATTGCAGCAAGACATTCCTGGCCCTGCATTTGAATCCTCTCACAAGGAAAGCCAACATTCCATTTGCTCTCTTCACTGCCTGCCTGCACCTGGATGCTTACTTCCAGTGACTCATCTACAAAGACAACCAGGACTCATTGCACCTCCCCTCACCTAATCTATCACCATTTTGCCTTCCTGATTTTGCGACCAGAGTGCATAACCTCATATTCATCAACATTATATTTAATTAGCCATGCATTTGCTCACCTAACTTGTCCAAATGATACTCAAACATTTCTGTATCATTCTCACATTTCACCTTCTCATTCAGCTTTGTGTTGTCTGAAAACTTGGAGGTATTACATTTAGTTCACTCATCTAGATCATTCATATGTATTGTGTATATATATGGTTGCAAGCACTGATCTCTGCAGCACTCCACTATTCACTTGTTGCTATTCAGAAAATGACCCATTAATTGCCAATCTTTGTTTTCTATCTGCCAACCAGTTTTCTATCCATATTGCTATGCTACCGCCAATCCCATGCGCTTTAATTTTACCCACTAATCTTTTCAGTGGAACCTTATTTAAAGCCTTCTGAAAGTTCAAATAAATTACGACCACTGCATTCCTCTTAAACAACTCTATCAGATGTATTGCTGAAAAATTCTGAAATTTGTCAAACACGATTTCCCTTTTGTAATTCCATGCTGACTCTTTTCAATCCTGTCACTGTTTTCCAAGTGCTCTTCTTTCAAATCTTTTACACTTGACTCTAGCTTTGACCCTATTATTTATATCAGGCTAATTGATCTATAACTCCTCATTTTCTACCTCCTTTTTAATTTTTGTGGGGTTACATTAGTTATCCTCCAACCCATAGGAACTTTTCCAAAGATAATGGCAATGGATTCACATTTCTAGTGAACAGGCCATCATCTCATTGCTATTTCTAGAATCCCTTCAATGCAGATAGAGGCCATTTGGCCCATCAAGTTTACACCAACTCTCTAAAGACCGTCCCACTCACCACTCTGTCCCAACATCTACCACAGCTAACCCATCCAGATTGCACAACTCAGGGCAATTTAGCTTGGCCAATCCATCTAACCTGCACATTTTGGACAGTGGGAGGATACTGGAGAACCTGGAGGAAACCCACGCAGACGTAGGAAGAATGTGCAAACTTCACACAGACAGCCATCCAAGGCTGGAATAGAACCCAAGTCTCTGGCGCTGTGAGGTAGCTGTGCTAGCTACTGAGCCACTGTGCTACCATGCTTGTAGGAGCTTGCAGTGCAAAGTTTGACTATGACATTTCTACAACAGTGACATTTCAAAATGCTTTGTGAACTATCAAGTACTTGCCATGTCATCAGTTAATGAAAGGTGTGATGTAAATGCGAGTTCTTTCTTTAAAAGGTTATAGAATGTACAGATGAATTAAGGGAGAGTTTGACTCTTAAAATAGGGTCTCAGTAATAGGGCTTGTGCTTTTCTACCAGTGATATAGAATATTAAAACAATGTAACATACAGTAAATCACAAATATAATACGTGAGGGGTTGACAGTGCAGAATTGAACAATGGATTGCCATGTCCCAGGCTAAGATATCCTCTTTCTCCCTGTGCCACATAACAGCTGTTTATAGGAATTCTATGAATGCAGTTGGAGGTGTGCTGTTTAATCAGATCATTAGTATAAATTGAAGTGCAAATTTAATGAGTAAGGGGAAAGGAAAAGGCTCACTTGAATTTAAAAGATTGGGACAAATTAAAGGTGAACCAAAATTCTGAGGTTCCAAAAAGGACACTTTGAATGTTATGATTCTTTGTTGAAGCCCATGGGGATGGTTCCACCACCTTTTCAATATGAGAATTCTGAAGGCTCATGCGACCTTCAGAAAACTAGCTTTGCCTAATTTCTATTTTAAGTTGGCATCCCCTGATTTTCAATCAGTAGCCTTGAGTTCCAGATCCTTCCGTAATATGATAAATCATTTTTACATCTACCCTGTCAAGTCCCCTCAGGCATATGTTTCAATCAAGTCACCTCTTATTCTTCTAAACTTCGGTAGCCATAAGCCTATTCAATCTAGCTATTCCTCACTGGCTAACCTATTCATTCCATACATTAGTCTTGGAAGACTTAATTGACCTGCTTTTTAGGCATTTACATTCCTCCAGTAGTCCCGAGCATCATAGATGCCAGTCTTCAGCCAATTCAATTCACTCCACAAGAAATAAAGAAACAGGTGGAAACACTGGTCACTGGAAAGCTATGGTCCTGGCAACCTTCTGGCAATAGTATTTGCTTCAGAATTTAGAGTCATAGAGTCAGAGAGATGCACAGCACAGAAACAGACCCTTCGGTCCAACCCATCCATGCCGACCAGATATCGCAAACCAATCTAGTCCCACCTGCCAGCACCCGGCTCATATCCGTCCAAACCCTTCCAATTCGTATACCCATCCAGGTGCCTTTTAAATGTTGCAATTGTACTAAACTCCATCACTTCCTCTGGCAGCTCATTCCATACATGTACCACCCTCTGTGTGAAAAAGGTTGCCTCTTATGTCTCTTTTATATCTTTCTCCTCTCACTTGAAACCAATGCCCTCTAGTTCTGGACTCCACCATCCCAGGGAAAAGACCTTGTCTATTTATCCTATCTATGCCCCTCATGATTTTGTAAACCTCTATAAGGTCAAACCTCAGCCTCCGATGCTCCAGGGAAAACAGCCCTAGCCTATTCAACCTCTCCCTATAGCTCAAATCCTCCAACCCTGGCAATATCATTGTAAAGTTTCACAGCATCTTTCCGATAGGAAGGAGACCAGGATTGCATGCAATATTCCAACAGTGGCCTAACCAATGTTCTGTACAGCTGCAACATGACCTCCCAATTC
>NC_057712.1:45479247-45480535 GCF_004010195.1 Chiloscyllium plagiosum
GAGCTAGGAACCTGCACTCCAAGGTCTCTTTGTTCAGCAACACTCCCTAGGACCTTACCATTAAGTGTATAAGTCCTGCTAAGATGTGCTTTCTCAAAATGCAGCACCTCACATTTATCTGAATTAAACTCCATCTGCCACTTCTCAGGCTATTGGCCCATCTGATCAAGATCCTGTTGTAATCTGAGGTAACCTTCTTCACTGCCCACTACACCTCCAATTTTGGTGTCATCTGCAAGCTTACTAACTATACCTCTTACGGTGACATCCAAATCATTTATATAAATGATGAAAAGTAGTAGACACAGCACTGATCCTTGTGGCACTCCACTGGTCAAAGGCCTCCAGTCTGAAAAACAACCCTCCACCACCATCCTCTGTCTTCTACCTTTGAGCCAGTTCTGTATAAAAATGGCTAGTTCCCCCCATATTCCATGAGCTCTAACTTTGCTAACCAGTCTCCCATGGGGATCCTTGTCGAATGCCTTACTTAAGTCCATATTGATCAGATCTACCGCTCTGCCCTCATCAATCCTCTTTGTTAATTCTTCAAAAAACGCAATCAGGTTTGTGAGACATGATTTCCCATGCACAAAGCCATGTTGACTATCCCTAATCAGTCCTTGCCTTTCCAAATACATGTACATCCAACAACTTGCCCATGTCAGGTTCACTGGTCTAAAGTTCCCTGGTTTGACCTTACCACTCTTCTTAAACAGTGGCACCACGTTAGCCAACTTCCAGTCTTTCAGCACTGTGACTATCAATGATGCAAATATCTCTGTAAGATGTCTGGCAATCACTTCCCTAGCTTCCCACAGAGTTCTAGGGTCCTGGATCAGGTCCTGGGGATATATCCACTTTTATGCGTTTCAAGACATCCAGCACTTTCTCCTCTGTAATATGGACATTTTACAAGGTGTCACCATCTATTTCCCTACATTCTATATCTTCCATGTCCTTTTCCACAGTAAATACTGATGCAAAATGCTCATTTAGTATCTGCCCCATCTCCTGGGGCTCCACACAAAGGTCACCTTGCTGTTCTTTGAGGGGCTCTATTCCCTCCCTAGTTAACTTTTGACCTTAATGTATTTGTAAAAACCCTTTGGATTCTCCTTAACTCTATTTGGCAAAGCTACCTCCTTATTTCTCTCTTAAGTATACTCCTATTGCCTTTATACTCTTCTAAGGATTCACGCGATCTATTTTGTCTATACCTGACATATGCTTCCTTCTTCTTTTTAACCAAACCCTCAATTTCTTTAGTCATCCAGCATTCCCTATA
>NC_057712.1:45480567-45532504 GCF_004010195.1 Chiloscyllium plagiosum
AAGTTCTTGCCTAATACTGTCAAAATTGGCCTTTCTCCAATTTAGAATTTCAATTTTTAGATCTGGTCTATCCTTTTCCATCACTATTTTAAAACTAATAGAATTATGGTCGCTGGCTCCAAAGTGCTCCCCTATTGACACCTCAGTCACCTGCCCTGCCTTATTTCCCAAGAGTAGGTCAAGTTTTGCACATTCTCTAGTAGGTACATCCTAAGAGAATCTGAAATACTGAATCAGAAAACTTTCTTGTACATACTTAACAAATTCCTCTCCATCGCGGCACGGTGACTCAGTGGTTGGCACTGTTGCCTCACAGCACCAAGGTCCCAGGTTTGATTCCAGCCTTGGGTGTCAGTCTGCGTGGAGTTTGCGCATTCTCCCCGTGTCTGCGTGGGTTTCCTCCCACAGTCCAAAGACGTGCAGGTCAGGTGAATTGGCCACACTAAATTGCCCATAGTGTTAGGTGCAATAGGGAAATGGGACTGGGTGGGTTACTCTTTGGAGGTTATGCGTGGACTTGTTGGGCCAAAGGGCCTTTTTCCATACTGTAGGGAATCTAATCTATACACTTAACACTGTGGCAGCCCCAGTTTATGTTTGGAAAGTTAAAATCCCCAACCATAACCACTCTATTATTCTTACTGATAACTAAGATCTCCTTACAAATTTATTTTGCAATTTCCCTCTGACTATTAGGGGGTCTATAATACAATCCCAATAAGGTGATCATCCCTTTCTTATTTCTCAGTTACATCCAAATAACTTCCGTGGATGTATTTCCAGGAATATCCTCCCTCAGTACAGCTGTAATACTATCTCTTATCAAAAACGTCACTTTCCCTCCTCTTTTGCCTCCCTTTCTATCCTTCCTGTAGCATTTGTATCCTGGAACATTAAGCTGTCAGTCCTGCCCATCCCTGAGCCATGTTTCTGTAATTGTTATGATATCCCAGTCCCATGCTCCTAACCATGCCCTGAGTTCATCTGCCTTCTCTGTTAGGCCTCTTGCATTGAATTAAGTGCTGTTTAATTTATCAGTCCTATTTTATTCTCTGCTTTGTCCCTGCCTGCCCTGACTGTTTGACTCTCTTCTGTTCTCAACTGTACCAGTCTCAGATTGATCTCTTTCCTCACTATCTCCCTGGGTCCCAACCCCCATCTCACTAGTTTAAATCCTCCCAAGCAGCTCTAGCAAATCTCCCTCCCAGTATATTAGTCCCATTCCTATTTAGGTGCAATCTGTCCTTCTTGTACAGGTCACTTCTACCCCAAAAGAAATTCCAAAAATGTGAATCCTTCTCCCATACACTAGCTCCTCAGCCATGCATTCATCTGCTCTATCCTCCTATACCTGCCCTCACTAGCTCGTAGCACCAGGAGTAATCTAGATATTACTGCTCTCAAGGATCTCCTTTTTAAATTCCTACCCAACTCTCAGTAATCTCCCTTCAGAATCACAAACATTTCCCTTCCTATGTCATTGGTCCCTCTCCCCCGTGAGAACATTCTGCACCCTCCCTGACACATCCTTGATTCTGGCACCAGGGAAACAACACACCATTCTGATTTTTTGCTGCTGGCCACAGAAGCGTCTGTCTATACCTCAGACTGGAGATTCCCCAACACAATCGGTCTCTTGGAACCTGACATACCACACATTGCATTAGAGCCAGTCTCAATACCAGAAACTTGGCTGTTCGTGCTACGTTCCCTATGAGAATCCATCACCTCCTTCATTTTCCAAAACTTGTTCGAAATGGGAATAGCCACAGAAGACTCTTGCACTAACTCGGCAAAAGTGAGGACTGCAGATGCTGGAAACCAGAGTTTAGATTCGAGTGATGCTGGAAAAGCACAGCAGGTCAGGCAGCATCCAAGGACCACTCTAATCTAAACTCCTGAACTAACTGCCTACCTTTCTTACCTTTCCTGGAGTTAACCCATCTGTGTGACTGTATCTGCGGCTTTTCCCCCTTCCTATAACTGCCATCCATCACATCCCCTTGCTCTTGTAAATTCCTCATTGCTCTCTCTTTCTCTCTCTCTCTAACTGTCTCTCCAACCTATCCATTTGATCTGATAGGTTTTGCAACCGATGGCATTTATTGCAGATATAATCCTCAGTATCCCGTAAACTCTCCCTAAACTCCCACATCTGACAAAAAGAGCATATCACTCTACTTAGGGCCATTTTTGTTTCTTTCAATCTACAGACCAAGAAAATAGCACTGTGTTATTCCTCTACAAAACACTGCTCCAGGTTAAAATAATACTTATGGCTTATATTTTAAGCTTAATCAAGAGACATATCTCAATAAAGCATATAATCAAGAAAGCATCCACTCTACTCACTACTGAGACTTACTGTAAGGCCACACTTAAAATATCCACTTATCTGTTTCTGTGCTGTGACCTCTCCCAAACAGGTTCCTCCAAGATCAGTTGTGAGTTTCACTGTTTGTTAATTTTCCCAGACGTACGCCGATGTCCAGTGATACATGAATTCAAACAACAAAGGCTGTAATTGTGCAGGTTCACTGCTCTGTCAGTTAACAGTGTGGCTTTCTTTCTCTCTATTTCTCTCTCTCTCTGTCTCTGTCTCTCCATCTGTCTCTCTCTCTCCTGCACTGACCTCACCATGTGCTTCCTTTGTCTGTTCCTCTTCCTTTTGAAAGTGCTGTTGTTTCGACTATTGTTTTCTCCAAAGTTCTGAAGCAATGCAACAGCACATAAAACAGCAATTTCTGCTCCTGGAATTTGAGGAAATCACTTCCACACCTAAAATACCTCAAAAAAGGAGCAGCTGTTACAGCCAGAAATTTTTTTCCATCCTCCATCTTGGATTACCCAGCATCTTCTCCCAGATACACCCCTAACCAGTACAGCTACATTTTGGCATGTACGTAATAATGTGGAAAATCGTTCATGTATGCCCTGAACACAGAAAACAGGACAAGTGCAACCTGGCCAATTACCATCCTCACAGTCTACTCTAGATCATCAGAAAAACATTAGAAGATGTGACAAAAGAAGATGTGACAAACAATACTAACAATTAGTATCTGGTTAGCAATAACCTGCTCAGTGATACCCAGTTTGGGATCTGCAAGGGCCACTTTTCTTTTAACCTTATTACAGCCTTCATTCAAACATGAGCAGCACGGTGGCTCAGTGGTTAGCACGGCTACCTCACAGGGTAAGGGTTCAATTCCAGCCTCGGATATCTCTGTGTGAATTTTGCACATTCTCCCTGTGTTTGTGTGGGTTTTCTCTGTTTTATCCAACAGTCCAAAGATGTGTGGGTTGGAAGTTTTGGCCATGGAAAGTACAATGATAGGGTGGAGTCGGTAGGTCTGGATGGGATGGTCTTTGGACGTTCAATGTGAACTTGATGGGCCGAATGGGCTGTACCATACTGTAGGGATTCTACGAACAAAAGAGCTGAATAACAGAGGTGAGATGAGAGTGACAAACCTTGACATCAATGCCTCATTTAACTAACTGTGGCATCAAGAAGCCCTAGCAAAATGGGAATTGGGGAAAACCTTTGTTAGTTGGAGTCACACTTGTCAGAAAGGAAGATGGTTGTAGTTATTGGAGGTCAGTCATCCTAGATCCAGGATATCTCTGCAGGAGTTCCTCAGGGTAGTGTCCTAGGCCTAACCGTCTGTCAATGTGACATTGATTATCTTAATTTCTCTGCCCCACCCCCCTCACCTATTCAAATATTTTCTCCCTCTGAACTGACTGCAGTCTGAGCTCTGGGATCCAACCCTGACTTTGTGATCAAGCCGACAAGGGTAGTGCTGTTGTTATCCATCATATCGATCTCTCCATTGTGGAAGCTGTATGCCAGCTCTCCAACATCCCCCGAATCATAAACCCACCATTGAACATGAGGCTATTCTGTCCACATAGTCATTACTCTCATTTCATCTGAGGATTTCCCCTCCACTGCCTCCAAGCTCATAGTTCACCAACCCCACACAGCTCACTTCCATCTCATTCCCAAAATCCACAGTCAGGATTACCCAAGTAGACTCATTGTTTTTGCAGGTTCCTGTTCCATAGAACCCATCTCTTTCTATTTCAAGTAAATTGTTTTCTCCTCTGGTTCGGTCCTTTCCCACTTACATCTGTGATTCCTCTGATGCTTTATATTAGTTTCAGAATTCCAGTTTGTGGACTCTAGTGCCTCCTCTTTACCGTGGACTTGCAATTCCTTTACATGTCCATCCCCCATCAGATTGGTCTCAGGGTTCTCTGCTTCTTCCTGGAATAAAGGTTTGAGCCTCCTCTATCCACCACCACACTCCTCCGCCCTGGCTAAGCTCATCCTCACTTTGAATAACTTCTCCTTTAACATCTCTCACTTTCTTCAGATCAAAGGTGCAACCATGTATTTATCCACATGGGCCCCAGTTATACATGCCTCTTTGTGGGCACATGGAACATTTCTTGTTCAAGCCCTACTTGGGCCCCTTTATTTGGTACATCAATAACATAATTAGTACTGTTTCCTTCTCATGTCTGGAATTGGAAACATTTATCAATTTTGCTTCCAATTTCTACCCTGCTCTCACCTTCACCTAATCCATTTCTGTCTCCTCTTTTCCTCAACCTCTCTATTTCCATTTCTGGAGACTGATCATCAATATCTATTACAAATCTACCACTCCCACAGTTACATGATCTATACATCCATTTTCCCAGTTTCTAGGTCTCTGTCATATCTGTTCCAATGATAAATGGGTTCCAAAATGTCCACCTTCTTCTTCCACCAAGGATTACACCATTATGGTTGACAGGGCCCTCAGCTGTATGCAACCCATCTCCCACAGTTCTGCCCTCACCCCTTCTGTTCCGTGTTCACAATGCTGTTTCATCTACAATGGGAGGATGAAATGTAGATTGGGCGACCACTTTGTAGACTAGCTATGTTTTGGCCACAAAAGTCACACTGAGCTTTTTGTTGCCTTCCACTTCAACACCACTGTGTTCCTTTGCCATGATCTCTGTATCAGGCTTGCTGCAATGATCCATGTGGGGACCTTGCAGCCTTCAGGACTCAATATCGAGTTCAATAATTTTAGGGTCTGAGTACCTTTTTCCATGTCTTCCCTCATCTCCACACACCAGGCCTTGTCATTACATGGACTTCTGCCATAACCAATCCATTATCAGATACTAATAGATCCCAGCAGGAGCTACTGATTCTCCCAAGTTGAACATTATCCATTCCATTGTCTGCCCAACTGGTGTAATCTCTCTCTCTGGGTTCCATTTCCACCTATTGTTTACTCCTCGTCAGTTCTGAAGAAGGGTCACTAGATCAAAAATGTTAACTCTGCTTTCATCCAGAGTTGCTGCCAGACCTGCTGAGTTTCTCCAATAATGTTTGATTTTGTTTGGATTTCCATCTCCTGTTGCTTCATCAATGACATTCCTTCCCTCATAGGATCAGATGTGTGGATGTTCACCAGTCACTGCTCACTGTTTAGCATCATTTGCAATTCCTCAGCTATGGAAGCAGTCCATGTTCAAATGCAACAAGACCATGATAATATCCAGATTTGGCTGAAAAGTGGCAAGTCACATTTGTGCCACACAAATTCCAAGCAATGACCATCTCCAATATGAAGCAATACAACCACCGTCCCTTGGCACGCAATAGCATTACCCTCACTGAATTCCACTTTCGAATCCTGCAGTTATCATTGCCTATAAACTCAATTGGACCAGTCATATAAATACAAGAGTAGGTCAGAGATTAGAAATACTGCAGCAAGTAACTCACCTCCTGACTCCCCAAAGTCTGTCCACCAGCTACAAGACATAAGTTAAAAGTAAAAAGAGATACTCCTCAGTTGCCTGGATGTGTGCAGCTCCAACAACACTCAAGCAGCTTGACACCATCCAGGACAAAGCAGTCCACTTGATTGACACCACATATATAAATATTCACACCCTCCACCACAGACACTTAATGGCAGTATTATTTACCATCTTTAACATGCACTGCAGATATTCAGTAAAGATGCTTGGACAGCACCTTCCAAAGCCATAACCACTTCCATATAGAAGATCAAGGCCAGCAGAAACGTCTCCTCCAAGCCACTCAACATCCTGACTTGGAAACATATCGTCATTCTTTCAGTGTCACTTTGTCAAATTTATGGAATTCCCTGCATAACAGCATTGTGGGTCGACCTACAGCACACAGACTTCAGCAGTTTAAGAAACAGTTCATCACCACCTTGTCAAAGGCAAGAATTGTCAGCAACATCCGCTTTCTACAAGTGAATAAGAAAAGCTGAACAATGTGCACTTCCCTCCAGATGCATTCTCACGAGTGTCCTATGTAATTGAAGTAAAACCTCACTACTTTTGTTTTCAATTCTTGCAATAAATAATAGCACAATATTAGCTTGCTTAAGTTTTACCCACATACTGATTTTCTGTGATTTTTTGCATTAGGACACTTAGAGCCTCTGTTTTTCAGAGCTCTGCAATTGCTGAATATTTAGATATCATGGCTGATTTTTATTCTTCCTGGTAAAATGGATGATTTCGCATTTTCCCACAGTTTGCTCCTTTTGCCACATATTTGATTATTCACTTCACCTATCTATATTTTCTAGCATCCTTTTGTCTTCTTCGCAACTTAATTTCATACATGACGCATGATACAGACAAGCATACCTGTTAGAGAGTGGTTGCTGCTGCCGATGTAACAGAAAAACTTGACAACAATACCTCTGTCCCTTCATCAAAGTCTTTATACAAATTGTACAAATATATCAAAAACTGTTCCCTTGCATACCAGTTGTTACATTTTGCCAAGCTGAGAAAGGAGAAAGTGAGGACTGCAGATGCTGGAGATCAGAGCTGAAAATGTGTTGCTGGAAAAGCGCAGCAGGTCAGGCAGCATCCAAGGAACAGGAGAATCGACGTTTCGGGCATAAGCCCTTCTTCATTCCTGAAGAAGGGCTTATGCCCGAAATGTGGATTCTCCTGTTCTTTGGATGCTGCCTGACCTGCCGCGCTTTTCCAGCAACATATTTTCAGCCAAGCTGAGAAAGGTCAGTTTGTGCCCTCAAGCTTCCTATTAGCCAGCTCATTTTTATCCATATCAACATATTACTCCCTATACCACAACTCTTTACTTTCTGCAATAACCTTTGATGTGGCCCTTTAGCAATTGCCTTCTGGGAAGTGGGTGGTGGGTCCGTCTCTTGAAAATTTTCTAATTCTTTGAGATATATCAATTCTCAGTGTTCTAATACATCTATTACTGCATCTCCATTGACTTTTTCATTAACCTAATTTACCAATTTAATTGTGCCGGCTCTGGTCTCATGCCCCCATAAGCACCTATTTAATTTTACAAACTAGTCTCAGACCCACTACTCTCTCTCAAAGAGAACATAAAATTCAATTATATGATACTTGCTGCTACCTCGGAGCACCTTCACTATAAGTGAATTAATTCTATCTTGTTGCATTACACCAAGTCTTATATAATCTATTCCCCCATTACTTCCTGACATACTATTCTAAGTAACTATACTGAAAGCATTCTATGAACTCATTTAAATAATCTTCACCCATCTGATTTTTCTAGTCAATATGTGCATTAAATTTCCCACGATCACTGCATGCCTTCTGAAAAGCTCCCACATTTGCTTACTGATGTGCTTTTTATCTCAGAAAAAAAATCTGTTATTCACACGTACATGTATTTCACATTAGAAGGACAAAATTAGCTGATGAAAACTTGAAGACATATTAATCACTTGTATTCCTTCCAAGACTAATCTGTTTCTGTGTATTTAGAACTCCATTTTGAAAAAAAAACATAGTTAAGATGGATTAGCAAAATCTAAATAAAAAGCTTTATTCAATGCTGACTATAATTGTTTATTCTTCAACTGCAATTTTATTAAGGTACTTCTCCCAATTAATCATCAATAGATGGCTGCTAACTCTTTGTACATTTGTCAACGTTTTGAGATTAAATGTGGCTATGTAGCACTCCTTTCCGAAATAATGCATTAATACAAAATAATGGCTTATTTTGATAGACTTATTAAAATGCACATATTTATATAATGTCTGTAAAAATACTAGGTTGACAAATATTGAACTAAAATCTAACACCCAAGACCAGTTATACTGGTATTCTGCTTCATAGGTCAGATTGAGACTTCTAATCCTTTTCCAGTCTCCTTACTTGAAAAAGGATATAATGCATTTGAAGGAAATCAGAGACAGTTGAGTCAACTTATTCTTAGAGAAACGATCTTAATTTAGAAAAGCTGAGGAGATTGGGCCTTTGCTCAATTGAGTTTAGAAGACAGAGAGGTGACCTTATTGAAACATATAAGATGCTGATGGGACTTGACAGTGGAGATACGAGGAGAAAGTTTACTTTTCTGGTGAGATGAGAACTAGGGAAGACAGATTAATGTAGAGCTGAGAAGATTTTTTTTCTCTCAATGGATCCTCAGTTGGTGGCATTTTCTTCCCTAGAGAGCAGTGAAGGCTGTGCAACTGAAATTATTCAAGGCTGAGTTGTTTGATAATCAAACACATCACGTGTATTTGGGAACAGGCAGGAAAGTAACATTGTGACCACAACTAGATCAGCTCTGATATCACCTACTGAAGCAGGTACTAAGGGCTTATTCCTGATCCTACTCCATATTTTCAATTGTCAGAGAGACACTCTAAAGTTTGCAGACAGAGTTGGTACCAGCTTGGCAAGTGTAGTCAGCAAGGCATCCTATTTTTTCAGTCACCCTGGAATGCCATCTTTCCCACAATGTGAGCAGATGCAGAACATGCTGTGATTTAACAGAGGAAACGTTTCAACAGCATGATTAGCCAGATTTTCTTGTATCTCAGTCAGGGATTCATTATTACTGCTTTCTTTGCCAAGATGACCCTCCACCATTACTAACTGCCTGCTTTGAGGAAAGGTTTCATCTATGGCTCCAGATTTGGACATGCAGCCACTCAGCAGCTCTCATGGTGTGCAATGGTCTGTCATTCTTCTGTGATTCTCATCTCCTTTGTGACATCTCAGATGTTAAGTGGAGTAGGAGAAAGGGAAAGAGGGCATGGTTCTCTCATTGTGAAATCTATTGGATGAAGAGATGCACCGAGGACAAAAACATAGTTTGCATTGATTGGCTGCGATGATTTGCATAAAAAATGGTGTGTTCCTTCTTACATAGACACAATCCATCTGTCCTCCCCTACCCTATAACTGACCCTCCCCCAAACTCAATAAATATTAAAAGAAATGAACACTTACTTGAAGAAACTGTACAGCAGCCAACTGATAATGTATCAAGATACGATTGGTTGGACATTCCACAGTTTCTGTGCACATCCATCATCTTATAAGGTAACCAGGGGGCATTGGGTAGTGGTATTAACTGTTGGCATGTTGATAGTCCAAAGAAAGCCTCAAGTGGCTTTTATATAGGGTACTATAACATATTGGCAGCAGATGGCCATTGGGCCAGTGTACATGAAATCTGTAATGGAATTTGAAAGTTAACCACAAAAAGACCAAGCTTTGTCTTTGTCAAGTATTATTGCATTTTTGCAGCATCAGTGGGAGTGATGAGAGCAAGTTCCAGAGGGCTGCCGGGAAGGTAAATTCCTCGTTTGAAAACTTATCTCGTGCGATCAGTGGCCTCCATTTTTGCAACAGCAGCAGGGGCAGTGACAGTGAGTTCCAGGGGGCTGCCAAGAAGGTAAATTAATCCTTTAAAAGCTTATCTCATGAATAGGTGGAGCGCATGCTGAGCAGGAACAGACACGGGACTGCTGAGTAAGTGAGGTAATATATTTGGGTGGTTGCTTTACCCAAAACATTACTTAGGTAGTATCTCCCACCCAGCCTCCTCCTCTAACCAAAAAAAAGGTTCTGTGTGCCGATTCAGTAAGGTTAGTAGTTTTTCAGTAGTCTCTTTGGGAGTTCAGAACAATGGGATTGGATGTTAGGGCAGTTGCATACTCCTCCTGTAGTATGTGGAAGGTAAGGGTCACCACTAGTGTACCCACTGACCACATCTGTGGGAAGTGAACCCAACTCCAGCTTCTTGAAAACCAGTTTAGGGAACTGGAGCTGGAACTGATGAACTTCGGATCATTCGGGAAACTGAGGGGGTAATAGAGAGGAGTTACAGGGAGGTAGTCTCACCTCAGGTACAGGAAAAAGGTAGATGGGTTACAGTCAGAGGATGGAAAGGGAACAGGCAGACAGTGCAGGGATCCTCTGTGGCTGTTCTTCTCAATAATAAGTATACCATTTTGGATACAGTTGTGGGAGACTGTGGCTCAGAAGGGAAGGGGGAGAAGGGAAAAGTGCTGTATAGTAGGAGACTCAATAGTTAGAGGAACGGACAGGAGATTCTGTGGTCGTGAACGGGACTAATGAAAAGTATGTTGCCTCTCAGGTGCCAGGGTCCGGGATGTCTCTACAAGATTCTGAAGGGGGAGGGTGAGCAGCCAGAGGTCATGGTACACATTGGAACCAATGACATAGCCAGGAAAAGGATAAGGAACTAAAAAATGATTTTAGGGAATTATGTTGGAAGCTAAAAAGCAGGTCAAGCAGAGTAGTAATCTTAGGATTACTACCGGTGCCATGTTCTCGTGAGGCAAGGAACAGGGATTGAGTGCAGCTAAACACGTGGCTACAGGGCTGGTGCAGGAGGGAGGGCTTCAGATACGTAGATCATTGGGTACTTTCTGGGGGAGGTGGGACCTGTACATGAAGGATGGGTTGCACTTAAACTGGAGGAGCACCAATGTCCTGGGTGGGAGATTTGCTCGAGCACTTTGGGAGATTTAAACTGGTTTGGATCAGTACTTGGAACTACAATGTTGTGGCTAGAATGGAAACATGGATTTCACAAGAGCAGGAATGGTTGCTGGATATTCCAAGGTTTAGATCATTTAAAAAAATGGAGAGGGGTATAAGAGGAGGGGGAGTAGCATTGTTAATTAGGGAGTGCATCACACTGCAGAAATGGAAGTTGTTGAGGAAGGTTTGTCTACTGAGTCAGTATGGGTGGAAGTCAGTAACAGGAAAGGAGTCGTCACTTTATTGAGTGTTTTCTATTGACCCCACCCACCCCACAAATAGAGGCAGAGAGATAGAAGAACCGATTGGACAGCAGATCTTGGAAAGGTGCAGATGTAACAGAGTTGTTGTTGTGCTTCAACTTCCCAATATTGATTGGAACCTCATTAGAGCAGATGGTCTAGTTGGAGCCAATTTTGTCAGGTGTGTGTCCCTGAAGGATTCCTAACTTACTATGCAGATAGGCAGACTGGGGGGAGGCCATATTGGATTTGGTGCTAGGCAACAAGCCAGGCCAGGTGTCAGTTCTCTCAATGGGAGAGCATTTATATGACAGTGACCACAACTGCCTCACCTTTACCATAGCTTGGAGAGGGATAGGAACAGACAGTATGGAAAGGTATTTAACTGGAAGAGGTGAAACTATACTGCTATTCGACAGGACCTGTGGAGTATAAATTGGGAGTAATCGTTCTGTGGGAAATGCACAACAGGAAGCTGTTTAACGAGCACTTGCTGTGAGTGTTGAAAAACATTTGTCCCACTGAGTCATGTTTCTGAACTCTCATTATCTTATATTTGAAAGCCTCCCACTTGCCTTTACCTGTGAACAGCCTACCCCAAACAACTTTGAAGATTCCTACTAATACCAACAAAATTGGCCTTACTCCAATTTAGAGCTTTAACTTTTAGAGAAGATCAATTCTTTTCCATGACTATTTTAACTGAGCTGAGAATGTGCTGCTTTTTCCCATGACTATTTTAAGCCTAACAGAATTATGGTCACTGGTCCCAAAGTGCTCCCCTACTATCACCTCAGTCATTTGCATTGCCTTATTTCCCAGGAGAAGGCCGAGTTTTGTTCCTTCTCTCGTAGGGGCATCCAAATATTGATAAAGAATTTTTTCTTGAACACACTTAATGCCAGCTTTTACCTGATGATAGAACAACAACAATGAACATAGAAGAATACAGCACAGTACAGGCCTTTCAGCCCACAATGTTGTACCAAGCATTTATCTTAAGCTAAGATCAACCTAACCTAAACACCCCTCAATTTACTGTCGGCCATGTGCTTGTCCAGCAGTCACTTAAATGTCCCTAAAGTCTCTGATCTTACTACCACCACTGGCAGTGAATTCCACACACCCACCATCCTCTGCGTAAGGAACCTACCTCTGATATTTCCCCACTACCTCTTTCAGTCACCTTACACTTATGACCCCTTGTGACAGTCATTTCTGCCCTGGGGAAAGGTCTCTGGCTATCTACTTTATCTATGACCCTCATTACTTTGTACACCTGTACCAAATCACCTCTCATCTTTCTTCTCTCCAGTGTGAAGAGCCCTAGCTCACTCATCTCTCTTCATAAGACATGCCCTCCAATCCAGGCAGCATTGTTAGCAAATCTGTAATCAATTAGATTTATACTGTGCTATTTATACCAAATAATGTGTAGCTGCATGACATCAAAGCAAGGGTCTCATTACTCGGACTTTGCTGTAAAGAAAGAGAGGTATTACCTAATATCGACCTAGCCAACAGAGTTAATTGGGAAGTTTATTTCAAGCATTTGGATCACAAGAGTCATCCATTCTTTATCTATTTATCGAGAGATTTCAAACAATCAGGTATGAAATTATTATTTTTGCATTTCATTCAGTTTAAGGACATAAACATGAAACTGATTTAGTTTGCTTCCTTGTGTGCTTGTTTTGGTATATAATCACTTGAAAGTTCACTCAAACACAGAGGAAAACATTGCAAAAATTTCATGAAGTTAGTAGGTTTCTCCGAGGTAAAGGGCAGCATAATGGCTCAGTGGTTAGCACTGTTGCCTCACAGTGCCAGGGAACTGCATTCAATTCCACCCTCGGGCAGCTGTCTGTGTGGAGTTTGCGCATTCTCCCTGTGTCTATGTGAGTTGCCTCTGGGTGCTCTGGTTTCTTCCCATAATCCAAAAATGTGCAGGTTAGGTGAATTGGCCCATAGTGTTCAGGGATGTGTAGGTTAGGTGCATTAGTCAGGGTTAAATGCACAGTTGTAGGGGAATGGGTTTGGGCAGGTTACCCTTTGGAGGATTTGTGTGGACTTGTTTCCACACTGTAGGGATTCTAAAGAATGTTGAACCAAAGCAGGGATAGAAAGTTAGGATACAGATTAACTATGATCTCATTTGAACACCAATATACTAAAATGGCTGAATGGCCTACTCCTGTTTCTATGTTTCCATCGAGATATTGCTTTCTTCAAATAAAGAGAAGGACATGACTGTTCACTAGATGGATAAAATTTAAGCTCCTGTGTTACATGTATTTCTCTGATGGATTAGTTATTGGGGTCTTGCTATAATCAGCATTCTGTCTGCCTTACGTAGTCTGGCTGAAATGAAATTGCTTGAAATACTAAGTTGCAATAGTTGAGTGCTGTTGATATTTATTTACTCATTGCCAGTAAAATAAAAGTCGAGAGAAGAAAAAATGCACAAACTAGACTCCATAGTAAATCATCATTGGATTGATTTGCACTGCATTTATTGTTTTGATAACTGGCAACCTCGTCAGACATATCTAATTCCTGCTGTATGGCACAGTGGGAAGGGGTAGAAGAAGGTGGAATGGTCATTCATCAACATCTTGGTCAAAATGTACCACTCTGAATAACCGCAATTTTCTAATTCCGGTATTTGCTGTGAACATTGGTGAGGATCTTGGAAAATTCCGGCCTCAAGATACAACTTCAGGAAGTCTGCTCATGCAGACCTTAAGTAGCTGGAAGGGTTGAACATTCAACCATGTGGCAAGATTCAACAAATCAAAATCTATAGTCAACAGTAAAAGCATTTTAGGCCGGGCAAGAGATGTGCTATAACAGAAGAGTCAGGAGTTCTCTGCAGCTGGAGTATTTGTCATAACAAGGAAGATACAGATTACATTGTATGGTCGTGAGCTGTTGGAGTAATCCCATGCTAGGTTCAACTGAAGAGTGAATAATTATCAGCTGCTTCTATGACTAAATTCAAAGTCCTTAGTGGACAAGGCAAAACATAAAGAAGAAACACAGAATTATGGACTGGGAATGCTAGAAGTAAACAAACATACTTGCAGTTCAAACTTGGCTGCTGTAGCAATTAGGCATCATGAGGTATGGCTACAGCAAGGGAAATCAAGGACCACAGAAGCAATTTAATTGAAATTGGAGACAGGGGATGTTGAGCAGTCAAAATTAAAGTGACAAAGGAACAAATTAGAACCTAAATAAATCCTGGTCTATTGGAAAAAGAAAGTTTGTAGATGTTACTAAGGCTGTGTAAAAGGCAGGACATCCTTCATTAAAACCATGCAGAAACGCATTTATTTAAACTGTGGCATGTGGGAATCATTCAGCAAACAAAGAAACACTGATGGAACCAACAGTCCTTATTACAGCCAGAAACAGTGGGATTCATTCAGTTAAAACAGTAAAAGAAGTGGGATTTGTTTTTTTTAAAACCACAAACAGTGGAATTCAGTGGGACCATGATTAAAATAAGCATCATTATTAAAGCCAGAGGCAGCGGGATTTATTCATTTAAGGGATTAAAGAAATGAGCATGATTAAGGCTGTTAACAGTGGTAGGTGCAAAATGCGGTTATCTTCCATTTGGCTGCAAAATGTACCAATGTAACATACAGGATCAAAGGTAATCTGTATTGCTATGTTGCAAATTTAAATGCTTTTTTTTATCAACAGAACCAATAAATTAGAAATAATATTGCCAAGGAAATTTGATTTCAGAAATGGTCAATCAAAATTGGACAGTTTAGAGAAAATCATTCTTACGATATTCAATAGCTTCCAAATTAGATACTAAATCAGAAATTGAACAAAATAAAAGGGGAGTATAGCTTATGCTACAGCTTGCAAAGGTGTAAAAGAAGCAACAACTTCTTTTGAAAAAGTAGTGAAAGCCTTTAAGAATCTATTTAATTTCAGAACAAGCATATTTCTTGAAAGAGCAAGGTATAACAGAATAGTTCAGAATCCAGGGGATTCCATTTCATTAATGATTTATACAAAATAAGAAAAATGTGTCTAAGGTAATTTAAAGTCATAATTCATGTTAGGCAGATTGTTTTTGGATTTGCCGATGAGCCTTTGTCCGATTTATTACAGTGGAAGCAAGATTTTACTCTAGACAAACCATACTGATGGTTAATGTTATCACGGCCCAGCAAGAACATGGAACAATGCTAAGAAAAGATGATCAAGCTTGGCAAGGTGATCAAGATGGTACAAAAGGATCCATTCAATTACTACAAAACCACAGATGTACCCATGCGAACCAGGAGAGCAAGTAGATGGTACACTTGTGCCTAGATAGTCAGAATGAATGCTTTATCTGTAACATAATAGGTCACTTTCAGAATATGTGTCCAGGTAGGAAACAGAAACAAAGCAAGAAGTCAAATAGCTACTCATTCAATAAATTAATGAGTTATCACAAGCTACAATAGAAGTAAAGGTTAAGATGTTCTTAAGGGAAGCAGCATCCACTATAATGATGCCGTATGAACTTGGTGGGACAACAGTGCATGATTTTGAAGGATTTAGGCCTATCCTCCAGCATAGTGCTCAGTTTGTGCAACTTGATATCGAACAATGTGACTTGTTAAGGTTTGCAGGTTAGTAACTATGTAGAAGACAAGATAGCCTCTTCTCATTAACTTAGCAAGTCGTTTTCCTTTACTACAACAAACCAAGAAGGCCCTGCAATATCCTAACCTAAAAGAGGATGGTGACTCCAAACCTAGACCCATGATGATCAATTTCACCAATTGCTTGATGTAACATAATGGTCAGCTATAAGGATTGCTCATATAACAAAAATCATTGCTTGGGAATTATGAGATGCAATTATTGACCAGGTTTTGCAATTTGAGGTCATAGACTGCAACATTATCTGAGAAATTTTGAATAGAACAGAACACTGCCTAAGGATCACCAAATAGTGCAATTTTTGACCATATGTTGAAGGGAAGGTCATTGATAAAACATTGGATTGAACACACTGCCTTATGGAACTCTGCAGCAATGACTAAAATAATTAGTCATTAATAACACAAACTACTTCCTTTGGTGTGGCTTCAACTAGTGAAGAGCTTTCCCCGATCACAATTCACTTCAATTTTACTTGGGCTCAGTGATCATCTTTCAACCAATTCTGCCTTGAATTCAAGAGCTGTCATGTTCTCCTCACCTGTGGAATTTGGGCCTCGTGCCCATGTTTAGACCAAGACTGAGGTGAGGTCTGGAGCCAAGTGCTCCAAGTAGAACCCAAACTGAGACATGTTGACAGACACCTTTATGAATCAGAAGCATTGTGGTACAGTACTGAGGGGATGAAAAGTCATGTGATGAAACCAGCTGATTAATATCCAAGAAAAGTTGGCAACACAATGACTTCCTAGTTGACATCACTTTATATCCCATGGTAAGACTTGTGAGTGAACCATTTTCATATTGATTTCTCATATGTTAGGAATTTACTGTATATAATGTACAAAGCATGGTGGAGGTGGGGCCCTTGTAAATCAGCGAAGTGTTCCTACTTCTGGGCAAGTAAGCGCCAAGTCCCATGTGCTCCAGAGGTATTTCTCTGAACTGGTTGATTAGAAAATATCTACATATTTTCAGCCAAAGGATCCTTGCTGGTATTGATGCCCCTCAGTGTGAACTTTGGGATTCATGAATATGCAGGAGCCCTGAGGAATGCCGTGATGAATGAGTGCAGGTGAAATTTTGAGGACTGTGTTTGTTGGAGTGGGGGTGTGATAGTAGATAGAGCACTGGTGCAGGCTGGAAAGTTCACTTGCCTTGTTCATTAGACATATTGAACTGCAATCAAATGGAGTTGAAGGCAGCAGCACTGAGTTTCATTTGAGGCCAGAAAGTAAATGTTTGGACAAAACCTTACTGAGCGGCAATGACATTTTATGAACCTGTTCCTTCCCTATCCCAGGTTCCAGCTCTCCAAGTGAGTTACTCTGGTCACTTTCAGGTGAAGATCTTCTCATTTCCTTTTAAGACCACACACAGATAGCAGCCAAAGAAGGTTCAATTGGCATGTACAAAATTATGAAGTTTTAATATAACAAAAAAGTAACACAGACTTCCTTAGCAAAGCAACAATAACCAAAGGGAATAGATTTAAAGTGATTGGAGGAATATTTGAAGGGTCATTGAGGAGAATAGTTTTCACCTGAAGGGTAGCAGGGAACTGAACTCACTGGCTGAAAGAATAATACGAACAGAGAACCTCAACTCATTTGAAATGTACTTGGATATGCATTTGAATCTCAATAACCTATAGGACTGTGGACAAAGAGCTGGAAAGTGGGATTAGGCCTGTAAGTTCTTTTTTTAGTTGGCACAGATAAAATGAGGAGAATGTTCTATAAGAGTCTATGTACACAAAAAAGCCCTCGTTAAAAGTAAATAGTTCAAAGACTCATAGCCATTGAAGGTGCCTTAGTGGGACATGCATTCTCTCACCTACTTGTGTGTATCCCTTGAAAGAAGGAAGATCTGAAAAAATTTGAAGTGATACCTTTAGTCTGTTCAGTATATTTACCAACTCCAAAGTATCTTCACGTTTATGAAAAATAATTTTCAGCAAAACTGGATAACTTATGAACTCTTCCAATTGACACATCATGCTGAATGAAGAGACTCATGTCCAAATTTTCTGATGATGCATAAATGAATTGGAAAGCTTCCACACTGTAAGTAATCTAATCTAATCTAATCTAATCTTATGAACTCTTCCAATTGACACATCATGCTGAATGAAGAGACTCATGTCCAAATTTTCTGATGATGCATAAATGAATTGGAAAGCAAGCTATGGGGAGGACACAGATTCTGCTAAGATATATAAATCAGTTGAGTGATTGGACAAAAATTGGCAGATGGAATATGGTGTGACTTTGTGCACTTTAGGAAGAAGAATAAAAAAGTAAAGTATTATTTGAAAGGAGAGACTGCAGCGTGTTACAGTACAGAGAGTTTTCCTTGTATATCAATCAAAATAATGTACAGACACAGCAAATAATTAGAGAGGTAAATTACATTTAGCCAATATTGCAAGGGATGGGGTATAAATGGAGGGAAGTCTTGCTGCAACAGTACTGGACACTGGTGACACCAGATCTGGAGTTTGCTTACTGTTTTGGTCTCTTTATTTCGAGAGATGTGTACTAACAATGGAGGCAGATCAGTGAAAGTTAATTAGGCTGACTGGGGAATGAAGGAGTCGCCTTGTGAAGAATGATTGAACAGGCTTCAGCCAGTGAGGTCAGCTCCCTGCCACCCTTCAGGTGAAAATTATTCTCCTCAACTCCCCTCCAAGTATTCCACCAATCACTTTAAATCTATTCCCTTTAATTATTACTCCTCCACTAAGGAAGTATATCTTTTTTATGCTATATCAAAATTCTTCATAATTTTATCATCATTTAGAAGGTTAAGACATGATTCTGTAGAGACGGCGGGGGGGGGGGGGGTTTGACAGGGTGGATGCAGAAAGGATATTTCCCCTTGTGGGAGGGACTAGAACTAGACACATTGACAAAATAATAGGATCAAGTTGAGGAAGAATTTCTTCCCTTAGAGGAACAGTGATCTTTGAAAATCTGTCCGCTAAGGAACAGTGAAGATTGTAACATTGAATATATTCAATGTTGAGTTTGACAGATTTTTGATCTGCAGGGGATTATAGGGGAGGTTGGTACAAGAAAGGTGGAGTTGAGGTCACAATCAGATCAGCCAAGATCTATTATAAATGGCTGAACAGACCAATGGACTGAATGGCCCATTCCTGCCCTTAATTCTAATGCCACGTTCATTCAAATCACAGTGGAATGTAAGTAACTTCACTTTCAATAAGGTATGGAAAGAGACTCATTTGTATCCCTCCAGCCAATGGTGGAAAACAGGAACAGGAGAAGGCAGCTGAGTTCTAGCAGATTTCACTATTTATCAGATTATCCATGTTGCTCCATGTACCTATCTTAGCTCTATATGCTTTTAATATCCTTAGTTCACAACAATTTTTCAAGGTCAAATTTAAAATCAAGTTAGAATCTACCAATATTATGGGAAAGAATTCCAAATTTCAGCAACCCTTCAAGAGAAGAAGTGTTTCCTAATTTCTCTCTTGAATGGCCAGGCTTGGAATTTAAGTTGATGTTCCCTCAATCTGGACAAGCAGATTGAAGGTACATCTATGTTAGATTTATTAGATTAGATTCCCTACAGTGTGGAAACAGGCCCTTCAGCCCAACAAGTCCACACCAACCCTCTGAAGAGTAACCCACCTAGACACATTTGCCTCTGACTAATGCACCTAGCACTATGGGCAATTTACCATGGCCAATTCACCTGACCTGCACATCTTTG
Organism: Chiloscyllium plagiosum; assembly: GCF_004010195.1. Classification (NCBI taxonomy): domain Eukaryota; kingdom Metazoa; phylum Chordata; class Chondrichthyes; order Orectolobiformes; family Hemiscylliidae; genus Chiloscyllium; species Chiloscyllium plagiosum. Next base: position 45,500,110 of record NC_057712.1, read on the forward strand.
GACTGTGGAAGGAAACCGGAGCACCTGGAGGAAACCCACGCAGACACAGAGAGAATGTGCAAACTCCACACAGACAGTCAGCCAAGGCTGGAATCAAACCCAGGACCCTATGTGATCAATTCCTTTCAAAATCCTAAAACCCTCCAAAAAATCACTGCACTCAAATTGTACATCCCAGAGTATTGAAGCCTAATTTATATAAATACTCCTTTTTTTTATCACTGGGATATTATTCTGATCAATGTGCACAGCCTGGAATCATAAAGTCATAAAATAGTAACTGAAAGGAAACCACTCTATCCATCAATTCTGTACTAGCTCCTTAGAAGATAAATCCATTGATTTTACCGCATAATCCCTCAGGATGGGATAAGAGTAACAAGTCTCTTTTGAGTTATATTTGCTTCTTTAAAAAGGAAAACTAGTTGGAGATTGGCTCTAGACCTTCTTGCACTGTCAGTATCTCATTCTCTCAAGTAATGTGTAGAAACTGTGATGGATTTGGCATTTGGCTATACATGAATCATTTATTGCACCATTGAAATAGCAATTCTTATTGTCAGAACAAAGAAACCTATAAAGTACAAGCATTGTACTGGGTTTACAAAAAAAGTGCTATTAGCTTTCCCACGGCAAGAACCTGTAAAATAGAGTCATGATTGTTAACTGCTTCACTGCTGAATCCATTGAACACATCAGTGAAGAAAAAGCAAAATGCTCAAAGCAATGTTGAGAGCCAGAACAGCTAATTAAAGAATTGAAGAAGGCCCCAAAGACCTTCCCATTGTCCTAGATAATATTTAACCCTCAACCAACAGCACTAAAACAGTTTGTCAATTCATTTTAAAAATCACACAACACCAGGCTATAGTCCAATAGCTTATTTGGAGTTACAAGTTTTCAGAGCTCTGCTCCTATGTTAGGTAGCTGGTGGGGCTAATGGTGTGTGATTTTTAACTTTGTCCACCCCAGTCCAATATCAGCACCTCCACGTCAATTCATTTTCACATTGCTGCTTTGATTCTTGCTGTGCAGAAATGTCATTCACATAGTTGATTAACATTGGATGTAAAATCTCTTAAGGCCATAGACTTGAAGGTTATTTATCTATTTATTTATTTACAAGAGCTTTAATTTCCAGTCAAATTGTGGGAGTTTCTACTCCTGCTCATTTGTTCTTAGTATCACAGAAATTATAACAGTGGCCATAGGGGTAAATTGTCTCTCTTTTATCCTGATGTTCCACGGGTTTACATAAATTTAATTGCTTTATCAAGATACCAAATTACCAATATGAACTTCATGTTAAAATAAACAGTCATCAACTAGGTTTCTTTATTAAACTACAAAATTATTACTTTATAACAAAATATATCTTATTTATGAAAAGCTGATTAACACACAGTTTGAAATATTGAAGCATAAGTATTTATCTTTCCAGGCAACCAATCCTCCTCCCACTATGCCATCACCAAACTAAAAAAAATCTCTACAGAGATTAATTGTACAAAAAAAAACTTTGGGCAATAGTTAATAATTCGAGAAGAAAAAAAAGTATGAAGCTTTCAAAAAAGTTCTCAGTCAGTCTCCTAGTACATGTAGATGGGTGTCACTAAACACAGTTGGTTATCATTGGGATCTTCAAATTCAGTGTATTCAAGGATCGTCAAGAATTCAGAGGTATTTGCAGGAGAACAATTGGGTGAAGGTTTCAATTACCCTATTGGATCACTCAGAAAGGTTTTCTCAGAAAACTAAAGGATGGACCAGGTAGCGTCTCTCTCTCTCAGTAGGTTGCACCCAAGCTGAATTTCAAACAATATCCAAACAAGCTTAGCCTCTGGTAATCATTAACCCAGACATGTAAATTCCAGCAAAAATAAAGTGTCCAGGCAGTTTATTTCAGCCATGTCACTTCAAGAAGTGTCTTTAAAAATCTATTCAATGTCATTTTAGTGACCTTCTTTAAAAAAAAGACATAATACCTGTCCAACATTTTCCAATGAATCATGGTCCATAAGACATAATACTCAAATATAAATAACAAAGCATCTTCATCATACAGAATCAAATCTGTAAATAGTTACATCCCAGAGGAAGATTATTCAACTCATCATGTCCATGCCAGGTTCTTGCAAGAGAACTCTGCTTGTTTCACTCATCTGTGTTTTCCACAGAATCCAATAATCCTTTTTGTTTCAGATACATTTCTGTATGAAAGCCATGATTACAGGTCAGGGAATAAATTCCATATCCTGATCACATGCTGCCTAAAAAGGGTTTTGCCTCATGTTACCTTTAATTCTCATTTCAATCTATAAACTTAAATTACAGTCTTTGGTGTTTGTACTTTTCATCAATCAGAAAATTCCTCTCTTACCACCCTTTTGATCACATTTATTAAATCTCCTCCCAACTTTCTCTTCCCTTTATCCCTGGCACGGGTTTTATAAATCTTTACTTCACCCTCTCGAATGCCTTTACATTCTTCCTGAATTCCTTGGTGTTCAGAATTGGACACATTACTCAAGTCTAGGTTGAAGGTTCATTTGAAGTTCCCTGTTTTTGGACCCAATGGTTATATTTATAAAGCCTAGGATCACATTTGTCTTTTCAACCATTTACTCAAATTGCATGGTCACATTCAACAGTTTGTGTGCATATACCTCAGGGCACTTTCTTCTTTTCTCCTTTGTTCCTTCTTGAACTCATTGAGTTATTATTTGAATGCAAGGGGATGCCAAGAGTCAACTACATTTCTGCGGTTTTGTAGTCACATGTAATAATAGATAAGGATTTTATTTCCCAGAAGGGCATTAGTGAACCAGGTTGGGTTATTAAACAACGATCAATTTTGGTCACCAGTAGACTAACCTTTAGGTACATATTTATTAAATTCCACTAGCCGTTGTGATACTTGAACTCATGTCCTCAAAGCATTCGCTTCACTCTCTGGACCATGAATTCAGTGACATTACCAATACATTACCTTATTACCAGCACATGTTTTAAAATGATATTCTTTAGATATATTGCTTCGCCTAATTTTTTTTTATACAAAATGCATCACTTTACATTTCATTACTGTAATACATAATTTGTGTTCTGCAGAAGCTATAAGGCTGGAATTTGAGCCTGAGTTTTGAGGGAGCCAGAGCATTTGTGTCTCCTTGTTTGGGATTCTCATGCATCACTGGAGATTTTCTCAGCAGGTTTCCTCACTATCAGGCCATTTCATTTAAGAACAGGGGAATTGAGAGTTATTCTGCTTTATAGAATTACATGACCATAGAATCACTTTGAAATACATTGACTAAGAATTTCCATCATGTCACTCAATTCTGAGAAAGGATTATCTTGCAAATATTAATCCCCTTCAAATGGTGCTCACCCAATTGTACATTTCCAATATTTTATGTTTTATTAGGTGGCCTATATTCAGAATTCCCTTTATACCTCAAGGTAGCTCTTATCATTTGGATTCCAGACTTATGTTCATGAAAAGGGGTGGAATTGCATTCAGCAGCATAGAGTTACACCTATACCTCCCATTGTAGCATGAGAGAATCAGATGAACACATGAAGGGAAGATTAGACTTTTCATTTATTGAAAAAAATCCCATTTGTGACCCAAAACATATAACAGCATTAAATAACTACTAATGATGTCAGAACTGATATTTGATTGGCAAAAGAACTACTGGTGAGATGAGTAGAATTTAATTTACAAAATGACTTGCTGTAATCCAAATGGCACTGCCCCTTAATGGAAAGCAGAAGCAGATTAATATTCAAAAGGTTAACTCAGTAAATTCGCAAAGTAGAGAAAAGAATAGCAAGGGCAATGGGGAATGGGCAAGACAAAAGAACAATTTTAGTCACTTTTTCAAAGTGCCAGCACAAACATGATGGACTGATAGGGCTTCTACAGGCAGTAGGATTCTATCGTACCATAAAGCGTAATTTTAAAATAGTTTTGTAATTCAGGTGGCCATTTTTTCTCGAGACATAAGGAGCTATTGTCTATTTTCATCCTGTCCTGCCTTAGAACAACATTATATACCATATAAAGCTTCCACGTAACCTTCAATTGTCTTGACTCTGTGGCATGTTATCTACTTTTCTGCATTGTTCAAAGAATTAATAGCTAATAGTGAATTTACATGAGAAATTTTATGTTCATTAAGACCTAATAGGCAACTTGTATTTTAATTCTTTATGTTCAACAGGAACAGCATCAATTAGAATTCAAAGATCATTGCAGGCATTGCTGAAATGCACACTGTGTGAAAGATTTAGGGCCAAACTTCGACTCTAGAAGTAGATAGCTCAATTTGAATTATTCCCCAACTTCCTGGAAAAGTTTTGATAGAAAGTGCCCTGGGTCGCAGCATTTTTGCTTCAGCAGGGCAGCTGCAAGATGAAGTTGGGCCTGCTGCTAGGAAACATGGGAGCAGATGAATGTTTAGAAAACTCGGCTGGAACACCTGCCACAGTTTTCAAGTACTATATCCAGGAGTTTTTTTTAACGATTTTAGGACACCCCACCGCTCCCCACCCCGCACTGCATCCATTCATTCCATACAACCTCATGGTCCTCATATGTTCCAAACCTACTTAATTCCAAGTCTACAAGGCTCTATATATCCTCCATGCTCGCTCCACAGCTATTCACCCACTACCTACAATGGGATGACCTTATTCATGAAACAATCAAAACTTCAAGTCACAAGTAGTTAATAACTTATAAACATAAACTAACTGTTGTACGTATCACAGATTCTTTAATTGTTTCAATAAGCTGTCAGTGAAAGCCCTTGCTGATAATTATTAGGGAAAGGTAAATAAAACTCTCTATTAAATCTACTCAAACAGATGCTATATCAGTTGGCCTGCCAATCAAAGCAGCCCACAGAGTTCCTTTTACTATCACTGATGACTACAGACCATTTTTATTTACTTGTTTAGAACACCCTTCTGCATTGTGAAGAAGGGTCACCGGATCGAAACGCTAACTCTGCTTTCTCTCCACAGATGCTACCAGACCTGCAGAGGTTTTCCAGCAATTTCTGCTTTATTTCAATGGGTTAACATTCTCGGAATGACAAGGTGCTTATTTGAAATCAGCATTAAATTAAAATATCCTTGTTGAATTTGTATTTCCTTCTTGTGGAATTCATGCCTCCCACCTTTTCTACCAGCAGAAATGGAATTTATCAGAAATGGAGGCATGATTTCTACATCCAAAGTTTACTCCCTCCTGAACTCATTGAAAATTCATCTCTTAAACTTAATGTTGACAGGTAACAATTAATCAAAGCAAAATGCAGTAAAAGCTGCAATTAAAGGAACCCTTTATAGTTTTCTAAGTATCCCAATTGATGTTGGGTTGCTAATCATAACTTATATTAATATAACAAGGTAACCAAAGGGACCTCCCGAGGATCACCTCAGCCAGCATAGGAATTGTCTCTGTGCTGTTAGTATTATTTGCACAACATGCTGGCCATCTATCAGCTCAGCCAGCTAATCATTCTCATTTGAAGGTATTATGGAGACAAATTGTATTCAGTCAGGCAGATACACAAACTAGATCACTGTATGTTAGCTCTAAGGGGAGTATTGATGGGCAATATCCAAGATTCTTCTAGATGCAATTATGAAAATAAATCTTTCTGCACTGTGATTTTTTTTAGATTTAAAATCCCTACAGTGTGGAAACAGGCTATTTGGCCCAACAATTCTGCGCCAACCCTCCAAAGAGCATCCCACCCAGACCCATGATCCTATCCTATCCCTGTAACCTTGCATCTCCCTTGGCTAACGCATCTTAACCTACACATTTGTGGACATTATAGATAATTTAGTATGGCCAATCCATCTAACCTGCATATCTTTGGACTGTGGGAGGAAACGAGACATGGGGAGAATGTGCAAACTCCACACAGACAATTGCCTGAGGGTGGAATCAAACCTTCATCCCTGGTACTGTGAAGCAGCAGGGCAGCAGCCGGGCTAACCACTGACCCACCATTCTATCCACAAATGTTTTCTGCTAATAATCAATCTCCATTTTTACTCTGTCTTTAAAGTGAAATAAATGCTCCATTGAACTTTTCTGAAGTGCAATTCGATAAAAAAAAGTCTGAAGATGTAAAGGAGCAAATGTTTGTACAAATAAGTTGTCTTTAAAGAACTTTTCAGGAGGAACAAGAAAAAGAGGATTTTAAGGAATGGCATAATGATAATATTACTAAAAGCAAAGAACGAAGAAAATTTACAGCCCAGGAACAGGTCATTTAGCCCTCCAAGCCTAAACCGATCCAAATCTACTGTCTAAACCTTTCGTCCAATTCCTAAGCATCTGTATCTCTCTGCTCCCCAACTACTCATGAATCTGTCCAGACGCATTTTACATGAATCTACCATGCCTGCCTCTACCACCTCTGCTAGCAATGATTTCCAGACACCCATCACTCTCTGTGTAAAGTACTTGCCGCATGTATCTCCCTTAAACCTTTCACCTCTCACCTTGAAAGCGTGACCTCTCGTTATTAAATCCTTCACCCTGGGAAAAAGCTTATCTCTATCTACTCTGTCTTATACACTTCATGATTTTGTAAACCTCAAACTCCTCAGGTCCCCCCTCAATCTCCTTTTCTCTAATAAAAATAAACCCTAACCTACTCAACCTCTTTTCATAGCTAACATCTTCAATACCAGGCAACATCCTCGTAAACTTTCTCTGCATCCTCTCGGAAGCATCCACATCCTTTTGGTAATGTGGCAACCAGAACTGTACACAGTATTCTAAATGTGGCTGAACCAATGTCTTGTATAATTTTAACATGACCTGCCAGCTCTTATACTCAATTCCCAGTCCGATGAAGGCAAGCATACCATATGCCTTTGTTGTGGAAATCAGATTGACTCGACTCAAATGCTAGCAAGAGCAAAGAAAAGGTATATTTTGAACTCTGCAGAGCTGACCCAATACATTGGCAAAATGCCGCGTGTAAGGGGTGCCTGAATAGCTTTCACATATTCCCTTTATACTCAACTTCGCTTACTCTTATCACATCTCAAGGTCAAGAGCTGGAAATATTCAAGCTCCTTTCCACACATGGAGTTGTTTTTCTCATTCCTTGATGATAGTTTACTGTCCTTGTGAGACTACTGTGGGTCTGATTTAACTTTTACATTTTTCCGACTTGCCTGCAATATTTTGCAAAGTATTCTTTTACAGATTTCACAATAAATGTTAATTTTCCATTACATTTCCCCCTTTTTGTCATTTTATGACAATAACAAAAACAAAAAAAAGTGTTCAGATCCAGGTAGCTATACATCAAATTAGGGAGTACCAGGCCTTTCCTCAGACACCACCTACTGTAACATATCTTTGTGGTGGTATTGTCACTTGCTCTGGTGTGCCCTATACGTAGCCCATTTTCACACGTCACACATTTCAACGTCACGGTATGGTGAGGCCCAGGCAATCGGATCTTCCTGCGGTGGGGCCACTGATCGTTTTACCATTTGGTATCCCACTGCACTCATAAGCAAATGGTGTAGGCAGGTACACAAGCAGGGTCCTATACAAAACACTATGAGTAAGACCAGTCCTACAACTAGTAGAACGTGTAGGATCCAATACCCCCATCCTCCCCAAAGGAAGGTAAGCCATCAGAACCAGGAGTCATCTGCTGGGGGAGGTGATCGTATCGTCACCTTCATATGATTTATTACACTAGTGATATTCTGGGACTCATCAGGAATATTAAAACAGCCTGAGGTACCTAACATTTTGCAGACGCCCCCTCTCTCAGCCATCAGTATGTCTAGTGCTCGTCAATTTTGTATCACTGCTTCCCTTTCTGCCATTAACTCAATATTAATGAGTGCTAGACCTTCCTCCATCTCATTTGCTAACAGTAATACACTATATGCGAGGCCATTAATCTTGTTTATTGCCATTGTTGTCCCTGCGACTGTACCACTATATTCACCTGCCTATAGATGTCAGAGAAGGGTCTATCTATTCCACACCACCAGATTCCCTCATCATTCTTCTGAGTCTTGGATATTATCACCCGTGCCCTGGCACCTCCTTCCTTGATAATAGAATACCTATTTCCCATGTCAGGTGTCCCTGTAGCCATAGTGGCTACTACTAAGTGCCAGTCACTGGGACTACAAGGATCCCTGCATAAGTATTTATTGTCCCATTTACAGTCCTGGATACTAAACGGCCATGGGTCGCATGTAAAGGTCCCCTTAACACCCTCAGTTAAGATTACCGTCTGCGGCTGTATCCCAGATGCCCCTGCCCTTATGAATAGCCCTGCCAGGGCGCTTGCTAACAGTGTGAGCTGGGGCAGCCCCATATTTATATGAGGCATCCAGCAACCTTACAATCTCTATGTGTATAAGTCCAATCTGTTTTTCGGAGTTTCACTAATTGCACTTATTTGGTTCCAGTGTCGTCCGATGTCTCCTCAAGTCCAGCTACACGTTTGCAATGGCTGGCGTGTATCCACGTGGCTCTTTCGGCGACCTTAATAGCTGTCTGTGTTGTAAGGAGCACTCGAAATGGTCCCAGCCACCTCTTTGCCTTCTAGCATTTCCTTCTGAAGTCTTTCACCACTGTCCAGTCTCCAGGTTCTAGATCGTGCAGCTTCCCTTCTGCTGGTTGGGATAGCGCTGCTTTCACTTGATTGTGTATTTGAGACAAAAGTGTGGAGAGTTTTATACAGTAACACAACATCTCATCCTCACAGTGGTCTGTTATCTGTCTTACCTTAGGTCCTAGGCCAATTCCTGTATTGGGCGGTCTACCAAACAAAATCTCAAACCGGCTAAGATTGGCTCTTCCTCTCCTCCTAGATCTCATATACATTAGCACAATTGGAAGTGTCTTTGTCCATGTCACCCCTAAGTTCCTCACAGCATTTTGTCAATTTATTTGTTTAGGGTAGCATTCTCTCTTTCCACTGCCCCATTGCTTGCTGGGTGGTAGGCACAGTGTTATTTAATATTTATTCCCAAGTAATCACTGATCTGCTGTAGGGCATTATTGACAAATGGCGTCCCATTGTTGCTACTAAGCCTTTTAGGGATGCCCCATCTCGGAATTATTTCCGCTAGCAAAGTCTTGGCGACTGCATTAGCATCCTGTTTAGACGTGGGGAATGCTTCCACCCATTTGGAAAACATATCAACTGTTACCAGACAATGCCTTTTCCTTTCGCTGGGTGTTAGTTCAGTAAAATCCATTTGTAAATGTTCAAAGGGTTTTTGGGGTTGGGGGTGTGCTGCCTGACTCATCTGTATTCCCCTCCCCACATTATTAGTGGCACAGATAACACATTGTTCACAATATTTCTGGGCGTAATGAGTAAATCCCTTAGTGTATCAGTGTGCCGAAATACTGTCGTACATCCCCCCTTTCGACACATGATTCTTACCATGTGTCAGTTTGGCATAGAATGGGAATAATGATCCAAATCCCAAACAGATTGGGACACAAGTTCAAATCCCAATGCTACAGATGGTGCAATTTGAATTTGAATTCAATTAATAAATGTTGACTTTCAAAAAAAAAACTCACTCATAGGGATAAGAATGTCTCTGACTGGACCACCATTTACTGTGCAAAAGGCAATTAGGAGTCAACATATTGCTGAGAGTCTGAGTCAAAAAGTGTGGTGCTGGAAAAGCACAGCACGTCAGGCAGGATCCGAGGAGCAGGAGAGTCGATGTTTCAGCCATAAGCCCTTCATCAGTCTGAGGCCACACGTAGGCCAGGTTAGTAAATTTCCTTCCAAAAAGGACATGAGTGAACCAGATGCACAGTTACATGACCACTATTAAACCAACTTTTTAAATTTGAGATTTAAATCTCACCATCTGCCATGATGAGATTCAAACCCATGTCCACAGAACAATGGCCTGGTTTCTCAATTATTAGTCCAGTGACATTACCAACCACCATCATCTGCCCTGGAAGGTAGGCTCACTAATTGTGACCACAAAACTATCATCGATTGTCAAAATTCCAAATGGTCTGCCTTGCCCAGTCTGACCTACATCTGACTCCAGAACAATATGGTTGAATCTTAATGAACCCCCAAAATTTATAGTAAGATTGCCCCTTTGTATAAAATATGATTTCTCATTAATTGTCCCTGAATGGGAAATTTTACTCACTGTAAATTTTGAGAGTGTGAAGAGGCAAAATTTGTTAATATATTCTGGCTGTATAGTTTAGAACAGGCATGGTTCTTAAACAACAACAATTTATATAGTGACTTGAACAACCTCAGATGATCTCTACGCACTTTACAATCAACTATACTTTTGAAGCATTGCTATTGTTCTAATGTCATAAATTTGTGCACAATTAGCTCATAAACTACAATGAGATAATGACCAAATCATCTTATTTAACAGTGCTGAATGAGTGAGAAGTATTGGCCATAACTCCTCTGCTCGTCTTCAAAATAGGTTCATGGCAGGGTAAACAGCTTATGTAAAATTCTCTCAACACTGTGTGGGAGTGTTAGCTTAGATAACATACCCAAGCCTCTGCCCTAATATCTGAACCGACAACCTACTGATGTAGAGGTGAGTGTGTTTTAACAATGAGCCATGACCAATACCCCAAAATAAATATTAGTTGATTTTAAGCATTGTACTCAAAATGTCCCTGTTCATGTTCTTCCTTGCAAAGAAAACATTTCAAGACATAGCCATTGAGGAGCCTTGTAACCTTGCCCAATCTTCAGAATATATTGTTTTTGTCAGGCTGGACTTGACAAGTGTCAAGACTAGGTAAATCACTAACTTGTCTTTAGAATAACAGTGCAGTTCTATTTTATGTACCCTCAGTGAAATATGTCACCCAACATGAGTAGTCAGTAATCTACCTTACAGCAAAAACTGACAGCCTGATTGAACACATCAATGTAATAAAAGAGATAACAAATTACAGCATAATAGTTACGGCCCAGAGTGAATGTTTGATTGCTAAGAATTCTTGCTCAAAGCTATTATTCTCAGCAGTAGTCAAACAGAAGGGTCCCTGAGTGGATGTCCATATTTTCTGCACGCTTCCTCATCATTTCATCTCTATCCTAAATTGCATAAAAGTATTTGAAAATTACCATGGTGATATACAAGTACTTTGTCTACAATCTCGAAAACTGTATACTAAATCAAAAAGGCTTTCGGACCCCATGCAGTAGCTTTTAAACAAAAGAATTTTGGCATGAAATTTAGAAACAATAATCGACAAAAATCTGCAATTGTAGATACTTTTATATCAAGCTACTCAGACATGACAACACACCTCTGGTTAGTTCAGAGATAGAGACCCACCATACCATAGAGCCTGGAAGGGATTGTTTTGGATATTATTACAGTCTTTCCCTCTTGGAGGAGGGGTGGAATGTTAGAGACACTTTACAGACTGGTTAATGTTGGAGTTACAGAAGCATCAGACCTTAATCAGCAAATCCTGGACTAGGACTTGAGCTCAGAGCTTCTAGCTCAAAGACAGCAGTGCTGTCAACTCAGTGGAGAAGATAGGCTAGTGATATTGCTGCTAGGCTATTACGACTGAGACCCAGGTAATGTTCCAGGGACACAAGTTCTAACCTCACCATGCAGATGGTAGAATTTGAATCCAATAAAAATCTGGATTTAAGAGAGTAATGATAACCATAAAACTGTTGTTAATTGTGCTAAAATCCTAACTGGTTCACTGATCCATTTTGGGGAATTAGGGTTACGTTTATTGTCAGATGAACTTATGAGTGCAATGAAAAGCTCACAAAGTTGCTACTTATGGTGCCATCTTGGGTACAAAGGTATGTAAGTAGAGGTTGTTAGGAAAAAAATCAGAAAAGCAAAGAAATAATAAGTTCAGCATTACAATCCTTCAAGCAGACCATGCCTCAACTATGGAGGGACTATCTGTGTTGGGACCTTGCCTCCAATTTGCATTGGGCCTTGCCTCCAGTCCATGTGGGACCTTGCCTCCAGTCTGCACCATTACCTTGCTTCCAGTCTGTGCTGAAGTCAATCTTATACTGCACAAAAGATGCAGCCCCGGTCTGTGCACCAAGCTCTGGCACAAATGACAATCCACTGAGCACCGAGACCCGCCATAGTTGACGACCCATCTGTTCCCGCTGTGGGCCTACCGCAGATCCACATCAAACAGTAAGCTCTGCCATATCTGACAACCCATTGAGTTCCTGAGGCCAGGATCTGGGCCCACCAAAGCCAGGAGTCGTTGATCTGACTTCCGCCACCACTGCTGCTGACACCACTTTGGCTTCCCCACAATGTCAGAAGACGAAAGAAATCAAAAGAGAAAGGAAAAGATGGAAAAAGACAGAGAGAGAGGTGCAGCTGTCTGGACCCTACAGGATCAGGAGCCCTAACACTCTTTATCATGCTGGCACTGCCATCTGTGAAGGAATCTGTCAGCCTACAGTTAACTCCAGATCCATAGCAATGTGGCTGACTCTTAACTGCTTTCTAGAGAATTAGGGATGGCTAATAAATGCCGGGCTGGTCAGTGGCATCCTATGAATAAAAAAGCTCATTCACACATAAAGCTGAGCCACTTTCAGTAAAATACTCCCAGTAAAATTTAAATTTCACCAAATGACACTTGAACCCACATCTGCAGAGTACTAACCTGGGCTTCTTGAATACTATCCAGTGACATTACCGCTACACCACCATCTCCCTACAATAGGCTTGCTGAAAACCTCCTGGGAACACTGGGAACACTGAAACACCACAAATCAGAATTTAACACTGAGCTCTATGAGGAAATATTTGGAGAAGTGAACTAGAGGATTGGTCAAAGAGCAAGGTTTCAAGAAGAATCTAATAGACAAGAGCAAGTTAAGAGGAACACAGGTTTAGCAGAGATTTCCAGAATTTAGGGCCTGGACAGCTGAAGACATAGATTATAATGGTAAAACAATTAAAATTGAGGATATTAAACAGTTCAAATTGGAAGAACACAGAAAATTCAGCAAGCAAAAGGATGATGGGTAATTTGGACTCAATTGATTCAGCAAATGTTTATGCACAAGTATTAGATATCAATTCAAAATATCAAATACATTCCTACATGTTATATTTCTAATGTTTTTATTTTCTGTTCTAAAGATTACTTATTGACCTGAATTGTTAACTCTTTTTCTCTCTCCACAGATGCAACCCAAAAGTACTGATGCTGCCTGGAGTGTAGTGGATCGAGTGCCAAATGAGTAGGAAGTAGGACTCAGGTCACAAGAATTGTTGCATCCAGAGATTTAGTGGAAAGTTAGTTAAGTCCCAAGGTAGTTGTAATTGGGAATGTATAAGCTAAATTAAGCATTCAGTTAAATAGCTATGTAGGATTTCGAGTAAGTATTTAATAGTCTAACCTTGCTTGAGTAACTATTTACTTAACTGCAGATGAACACTCTGAATTCTCAGATTTAAATAGATGCTTTCTAAAGGTTTCAGACATCAACTCTTTTCAAAGTACATCCCAAATTCTCAAAGCCTACCTATTATCTATAAGGCACAAAGCCTTGTACCAAGAGCATTCATTTGGGTAAGAAAATGTTTGAACCTTTAATTCATACAAATCTGCGGTTTTAACATTTTGTAGTTGTGAGCTTTGAATGGGTTTACTTCAAGGGGTCCATGGGAAGAGTAGCTTAATTAACAACTATCTGAAACTGGATCCACATTAATTGACTCAGTTAGGTCCTTCCACTTAAGATAAACATTGGGAGAATTTTCTTTCTCAGAGGGTAGTCACTCTGAGAATTCTAAACAACTGAGCATTTTTTGAGGATGGTTCATTGAAGGCTGAGATAGATTTTTAATGAGTAAGGGATCACAGATTCAAATCCCACCATGGCAGATAGTGAAATTTCAATTTGATAAAATTAGAATAAAAGTTTAACCATGGTGTCCATTGTCATAAAAAACTCATTTGATTTGCTAATACCTTATACATGGTCTGGCCTTCATGTGACTCCAGAACCACAGCAATGATGGTGACTGTTAATTGCCCTCTGAAATGGCTCTATCAAGTCACTCAGATGAAAGGGCAATTCAGGAGGGGCAATAAATAAAGACCCAGCCAGCAACGCTAACGTCGCATGAACAAATAAAAATATTCCTTTACCATCTCTTAGTCAACAATTAGGTCACTCTTTAACCTTTTATACTTACTGATGAACTAGATTCACCATACAAATGCAGTGGCTACTACAGCAGGTGAGAGGCTAGAAATTCTGTAGCAAGTAACTCACCTCCCGACTCCGCAAAGTTTGTCACCATCTATAAGGCTCAGGTCAGGAGTGTGATGGAATACTCTCCTTTTGCTTGGATGAGTCAGCTTCAACAACACTCAAGAAGCTTGATACTATCCAAAACAAAGCACCATTTTGATTGCCATAGCATCCACAAATATTCATTTTCTTCAGCACCGATGCTCAGTAACGGGCAGTGTGTACCATTTATAAGAAGCATTCCAGAAATTCTACAAGGCTCCTTCAGCAGTACCTTAGTAACCCATGACAACTTCCATCTAAAAGGACAAGGGCAACAGATACATGGGAACACCATGACCTATTAGTTCCTCTCCAAGCAACACAACATCCTAACCTGGAAATGTGTTGTTATTACTTCAGTGCCACTGGGTCAAAATTGAGTCATAGAGTCATAGAGGTGGCATTGTAAGTCTACCTATAGCACATGGACTGCAACAATTTAAGATGGGAGTTCACCATCACTTTCTCTAGCATAATTATGGATGGCCAATAAGTACTAGTCCAGGTATCGAAGCCCAATTCCATAAATATTTTTAAAAATGTAATCAAGTTAACACTATTTGTTCGACCATATGCTGGCTTTCCTTAATTATTGCACATTTTTCCATGCAATTGTGTGTTTTGAATTGAATTTTCATCTCCAAAAGCTTTTCCACCACTGAGGTTAAATGCACTACTCAAACTAGTGCTGGAAGAAGATTCAACAGCAACTTTTAAATGGGACAAAAATAGGTAATGGCTAGATGATTCTTTAACAGAGCAACTATGACAAGAGGAATATACTGATCATCACTGCTCTAGTAATTGGACTTTCAGTCCAAATATATTTACTCGATCACCAAAATGGACAATTGAATCCCTCGATTCTACCATCTTGAAATATAAGAGATTTTCACCAGACATCTTTAATGAACTCAAAGTACATAAATCTTATTTATAAACCAAGTAGACAAAACATTGGTTAACAGCTAAGCCAAAATATCCTCTTAGTGCCATCACAGGAACACTTGCACCAATACAAAAGGCAACAGTCTTTTCATGTTCCTTTTTAAATAAATAAAACACTCCTGTTGATTACGTGTCTAAAAACTAAGGATCTGAGTTTGGAAGAAATACTGATTTTGGAAGTCTTTATTTTTTTTTATTATTAGATTACAGTGTGGAAACAGGCCCTTCGGCCCAACAAGTCCACACTGACCCGCCGAAGCACAACCCACCCGCAACCCCTTACCTAACACTACGGAAAATTTAGCACCTGGCCTGCACATCTTTGGACTGTGGGAGGAAACCGGAGCACTCGGAGGAAACCCACACAGACACAGGGAGAACGTGCAAACTCCACACAGTCAGTCGCCTGAGGCGGGAACTGAACCCGGGTCTCTGGCGCTGTGAGGCAGCAGTGCTAACCACTGTGCCACCGTGCCGCCCACTATGTTGGGAATAATATTGGCAATGAATCAAGTCTTAAGGTGCTTCTACTGGAGGAGATATAGGCTTGCAACTCCTGGGGTTTCTTCCTCACTGACCACTTAGATCTGTGAAATCAGAAAACTAAATCCAGAAAGAATTGCTGAGCAACCGTCAGCAGAGTGGCTCTCAAAATCTTTTCAAAGATAGTTTTATTTTAAAAATTAAGGGTGTATAGTCCAATTCCCTTCTCCATAGAAGTTTTGCTTGTCTTTTCAATCCAGAAAGTGTTCAAGAATCAGCTTTGGAGGTCTTTGAAGGAATGATTACTCATTACAGAAACAATAGATGGTATCTAAGAGTTAAACAATTAGGAGAGATTAAGAAAATTAGGGCTTCATTCTTTTTCTGAAATTTCAAAGTTTATGGGATGATTTGATTGAAGCTTTCAAAATACTAAAGGTGAGCAGATAGGGTGGGTAGAAAGAAATGAGTTTTGTTAATTGGGAGAATAAAGATTAAAGCTTGGTCTTTTAGGAGTGACATGAGCAAACTCTATCACAAGGTGGAAGTAGAAGTTTGGAATACGTTTAGCAAATAGATACTAATGGTTGATTAACTGCACATTTTAAAACTGAATTGTGTCGTTGTTAACCATAGGAGTTACATGGTATCTACAGCACGGAAACAGACCAAAACAAAAAGAAAAAATCTGCAGAAGCTGGAAATCTGAAATGGTTCTGACTGAGGTTCTCAGGACCCAAAATGTTGATACTGCTTTCTCTCCTTAGATGTTGCCAAACCTGTTGAATTTCTACAGAATCAGAGCAGTTAGCCAACCAGTCTGTTCTCGTGTTAATTTCCACTCAGGTCTTTTCCCATCTCCTTGCGTCTAAAATTTCTACTGTAACACACTCTTCCCTCTTCCACCATACACTTGTCCTATCTACCACTGAATGCAATTCAACTATTTTTTGTACTTGCAGTAGGTTCCATGTTCTGATTATTTTTTGAGTGAAGACGTTCCTTCTATATTCCCGACTTGATTTCTGTGTGATTATGAAGGGGTGAAGAGATATGGATATGTATTTGAGTTCATTAAAGATATCTGGTGACATTTTGGTGATATGAAGTTATGTCACAAATTAACCATGACCTTACAGAATAGCAGAATGGCACCAAAATTAAATGGCCTCTTCTTGTGTCTATGTTCATTCCAGGAGCAAAGGTTTGTAAAACTAACAATACGTTACCGATTAACTCATACCTGCTGAGAGCCTAGCAACATTCAGGAATGAAGCAGTTTTACACATTCAAGACTAGAGTTTGCGCTTTGTTTCTTTCTCTTACTTAGATAGATAAACATGGTTTTGGAATTCAACACTTGTATTTAAGGGAACTTATGTTTGAAATACATTCACAGCTGTCAGAAGAATTAAATTGTAATTAAGTAAGAATTCCACCTTCCAATTTTTGTAGCGTAGTGATAATGTTCCTACCTCCAAGACTAGAAGACCCCAATTCAAATCTCACTTGGTTCAGAGCTGTGTACTAACACCTCTGAACAGGTTGATTGGAAAATATCTGTCACTGATGGTTTTGACCAACATCTTAAATAAAGCAAATATTTTATAAATTCTTTAAATAAAACCAAGAACATTTCAATTTGAGGTATAGATATTTTCTTGGCTGACCCAATATTGAAATGTAATTTTAATTTTTCAGTTATAACAATACTATCAACATGGGAGGTGGCAGTGGGGGGAGAGGGGTGGGTGAGTGCACTACTGATGTCAAGTAAGTTAGTTTTTTTAGACATATGCTTATATGCACATTTAGTTAAACCATCAATAGCAGATGGTAACCAGAATCCGAATTCATTGAGAGAGTTATAACAAAAAACATTGAAAATGTTTAAACTGATTGTAACATTAGGCCATTCTCGCACTTTATATCTGAGGGTGATGTCAGGTTAATTTTAATTCTTCACAAATTGTTGCTCAATTTTTTTAGCATCTTACAAAGTTTAGAAGTATGGAGGAGCAGGGAAATTTCACCGTCCGAGTATAGAAATCACTGAAAGCTGGTATAACAAGTAAGAGAAACCTAATGAAATGCTGATTTATATCTCAAGACAGCTGTGGTATAAACGGATGGACATAATGTTACAGTTGTGAAGAAACCTGGTTAGACCTCATTTGGAGAATTGCCCTCATATCTTAGAAAGATGATATTGACTTTGAAGGGGCTAAGGAGCTGATTCACACATTGATTGAAGGCTGCATATTCTAGAGGCTGGAGTTTTATGGAGTTAGGAAGACTCTGCAGAACTTAAAATATGGTAGTAGGTCCTGGATGCTGAAATCCTGTCCCACTTCCCACAGAAGTCATTTTTTCTATGTGACTATTAATTCTATCTCAAATAACCATTTGTAGAGTTTTCCCCATCACAGAAGTTAAAGTAATGGTCTATAATCTCAGATCCTATCTTTACAAACACTTTTGAGCAATGACATAATGCTTGCAATTTTCCAGTTCTTCAGCACCATCTGGAATCCAGTAAAGACTGTAAGATTATGACCAGTCCCTCTCCAACTTCCACTCACTTCCTCCGATGTCTTTGGATGTGTCTCAGCCAGCCCCAGTTCCTTATCCACTCTCAATACAGACTGCCTATCCAATACTTCCTCATCAATTTTCTATTTTTTTCCTTCTTCACTACATAGTCTGTATTCCATAGTGAATGACTTGATATTGAGATGTCAAGGGTGTATAAGGAGCCATGGTGCGTAGGTGGGTTTAGGAGGAATGAGACCTGAAGGACCTAAAATTTAAAGCAATGAGAAAAATATGAGAAGCATGGCAGGTGTTCTAATCAGCTTTTTTTTTAGGACTCACCCCATTCATGTGCTCTGAGCATTTGCTGGTCCACTTCAAGTGATTTACTGAAGCAGGTCAGGAAATTTTGTGACTTAAGCTAGCCACCATGGTAACCAAAACCCAGCATTATATTATTGTCAGTGTAGAAGATTAAGGAGTGAACCAATTGTTGTCAAGGTGGTGAAAGGATTTTTGTTTTCATATATTTGTGAGATTTGCTGGCTGCACCTATATTTATTACCACTTGACCTGAGTGTCATATTAGGGCCATTTCAGAAGGCAGTGAAAAGTCAGTCACATTGTTATGCATCTGGAGTCACACGTAGACCAAACCAAATAAGGGTGGCAGATTTCCTTCCTCAAAGGACATTAATGACAACTAAGAATAGTTACATGATTGCATTAGGTGAGCAACTGTTTTCCAGATTTGTATTGAGTACAGATTTCACTGTCTGCCTGGTGGGATATGAACACATAATCCCAGATCATTAACCTGGGTTCACGGATTAATAGTTTGACAAGTGGATTAGAAGTTACTTGAGCAAGGTGGGTAAAAAGATAACAGTTAACTATGACTTAATTGAACAGCAGCTCAGGCTTGAGGGACTAAAGCGTCGACCCTGTTCATGTGTTTAATAATTGAGTAATTGGGTTAATAACTCCACTATCTCTGCGAGGGTTTGTTGTGCAGGACTGTAGCTGCCTAAGGAATTGATAGAGGATGCATGTTTAATATCTTTATCCGGCATTAAACTTGCTTCAGGACTAATTTATCACAGCCAAGCTGAAAATGAATTGCTCCGTGAATCTTTGCAGGACAAGCACTCTGATGTTCCTTGATCACTCAATTCAATTTAAAATTAGTTCTCAGCTAAATATTTATTTAAGAGAGGCCTGGATCATCTCAAACTGAGCATGAAGCACATTTTTAATTCACTTCCTCTGTGTTAGGGCTAGCACTACATATGACTCAATTGCAAAGGACGAATAGACTATAATATTGCTGACCCCTTTGGGACTTGAATGCAATTTATTGCTATTCAGTTCCCATACGGATTCAATCCCAGAAACCACCTCCTGTGCTGCTACTCATGAACTATAATTGTGTTGGCCAAAAGGAAAGCTACATTAATCTTAGCAATCTCTTCATATTAAAAAAGGGCTGCTTACTTGCTGAAATATTTATAACAGAGATATCATTCAGGCTTGAGATAGCCTACATAATGAGCTTCTATCATAAGGACAACGTCTAAATTTGACAATCCACTGGAAAATAGATGCAATATGACCAAGGCAGACACTTCTGCTGCTTTTTATACTACTATACCCAGCAAATTTGTGAAATGTGACAGGTGGTTAAGCCTCTGGTACATTTACAGTGTATGCAATTATTGATGTGTATGTACTTGGATAAAATAAGATGGAGGGACTGCTCTGAGGCTACAAACATCAGCTGGTTAAGACTGTAAGATGTAGGAACAGAAGTAGGCCATGCAGCTCATTAAGGCTGCTTCACCATTCAATGAAATCATGACTGACCTGATAATCCTCAATTTCACTTTCCTGCTTTTGACCTACAACGCTTGGTTCCCTTGTTGATTTACTATCTACCTGAATAAGCCTTGAATATATTCAGCCTCTACAATACCCTGCAGTAAAGAATTCCCTAGATTCACTACATTCAGAGAAGAAATTCCACTTTATCTCCATCTTAAATAGGTGATACCTTATAGGGAGCTTTCCTACCCTCTGGTCATATACTCTTCCACAAGGGGATATAAACTTTATGCATCTCCTCTGACAAGCCCCCTAGGAATATTATATGTTTTAATAATGTTGCCTCTCATTCTTCTGAACTCCAGTGACCGCAGGGCCAACCAATTCAATCGTTTCTCATAAGATAGATCCTCCATACCTGGGATCAGCCCAGTGGACAGTCTCTGGGCTCTCTCTAATTGAGTTCCTTGGTTAAGGGAGTAACATTTTTCACAGTATTCTGGATGTGGTTGAGTGCTTTGTATAGTTTTAACAAGACCTCTTTTTTTTATACTCTATTCCCTTTAAAAAGAAAGCTGATATTCTTCAACACGATAGATGGAGATTTATGTGATGACTTTGGTATAATACAAAATAGACCACTCAGAAATGCTTCAGTGGTTACAACGTGCAATGAGACATCTTTTAGTTTGCTCAGCTGATAACAGGCTCACTAGGTCCAGATTCAAGTTCAACTCCAGCTTACACTCCTGTGTAATAAAGTAGCTCTTCAAGGATTGGATTTTTGTGAGGAAGTCAGGAAGGTTCTGTGAGAGAAGCCCCTGCCTACCCATCACATTTTCATGTTGAGTGAGTGGACCAAGACAGATTCAAGACCACTACTTCTTGAGTCAGGCTTCAGGCGGAATTTGAGGCAGGTGGATAGTGAAATTGGAGTCGACAGGGTCTCTGGATCTTTACTGAGATATGGGTCCAGTTGTAATGATACCCTCTGTCATCCAGACAGCCCTCCATCTCACCTCCTCTATTACCCGCTCCACTGCTCTAAGCCACCCCCACTCCTAAAATATAATAAAGCCTGGGTCCCCCCATGTCCTCATTTTCCACCCAACCAGCCTCCATGTTCAGCACATCATCCTGAAACACTTCAATCTACTCCAATTAGACCACACCACCAAGAACATCTTCTCCTCCCCCACACCTCTTTGCCTTCTGCAAGGACTGTTCCCTTCACTACTCCCTGGTTCGCACCACACTCCCCACCAATCCCTCTAGCCTCTGTGGTACCTTCCCCTGTAAGCGACAAAAATGCAACATTTTCCCATACCTCCATCCAGGGCCCCCTTCCAGGTGAGACAGATGTTCGCCTGCATATTCACCAACCTAGTCTACTGTATCCGGTGTTCCCAATATAGTCTTCTCTGCATTGGTGAGACCCAAAGAAGACTAGGTGACTGCTTCATTGAACGTCTTTGCCAGGCCTGAAACTGCCAGCCAGACCTCCCAGTCACCACCTATTTCTATTCCCCGTCCACTCCCTCTCTGACCTATCTATCCTCGGCCTACTATATTGCTGAATGAATCAGACTACAAATTGAAGAAATAGCACCTTATTTTTTTTGCCTGGGCAGTCTGCAGCCTGGAGGACTTAACATTGAGTTCTCAAATTTCAAATAATGTTCCCACCCTTCTTGGCTCCCTTTCCAGCCTCGCATCCTTCCTTCCATTCCACCTACTGACCCTTCCTTCTTGCTACCAACCAGATTCCTCCCTTCCATTGACCAACAGGTCGTACTCACTACCTGTTTTCAGCTATCACTACCTCACCATTCTGCTACTCTCCCGACCCCATCTCCCCCATTCCCTTTATCTGTAGCACCCCCTACCCCAACATCTACTCCTGAAGAAGGGTTACACCCAAAAATATGACTTTTCCATCTCCTGATGCTGCCTGACTTTCTCTGCTCTTATAGCCTCCTGTTTGTCTACTTTGGATTCCAGCATCTGCAGTTTTTTGTCTCTGTAATGACACTGTCCACCCTTCAAATGCCAGTCATACCTGTAGTGATTGTAAAAAGGTCAGTCAGGGGGGGCCTCATAGAATATGAGTTCCCTGATTGGGGCTGTTAATATGGTCCAATTAGGAAGCTTGGCTGACAGGTATAAAAAGGAGTGTCAGAGGTTCTGTTCACTCTGAGAGCTGGTTCTGAGGAAGCTGAATTGGTGTCAAGGACTTTCCATGTGTAAATAAATGAAGGGTGACTTATTGACAGAATACCAGCTTCTGTAGAGTTATTTCAATACCTTTATGTCCTATTATCGCTTCATGTTCTCTCATAAGTCCATGCCCTCTAGCAACTCCCATTCCCCCTCCATCTATCCTCCATAAAAACCTTCCCAGTATTCAAAAACAATGCCAATGGAAACTCTTCAAATTAACTTGAAACCTTCGCAATTAGCAGAATCTTATCTTACAACTTCTTAAAGATGCCAATCACAGCCATTTAATTTTAAGAGGGTGTGGGGTTGATGTGATTGATTTCCCACACCAACGGTGGAGCTGGCAAGAGTAGGAGGGCTGCATGTACTCTCAAATCATTATAGCTAAAATGAGGATGTGGATCTTAAGAATCAGGTCCCAGTCATCCATTTTGAAAAGGCTCCTGGCTCTTGCCTCACTCAGGAAATCGAATTAGGGCTGTCCTCTTCCAGGAAACCACCATCTCTAGAATATTACTCACCCAGGAAATTCAGCTAAAGGTGGCCTTTTTCAGATGATGCATTAGACCAAAGTTCTATCTGTCTTCTCATGCAGACACAAAATATCCTGTTGCACAAGTCTGTAAATGATCAGGAGAGTTAAAGCCAGTAACCCTATCAATATCTATTGCATAATCAACATTGCAAATTGTTGCTTGGCAGAATTTGATGAGTACAAATTAGCTGCTGATTCCAGGATTAAAACAGTAACTACATTCCAAAAAAAACTCATAGGCTTAAAGATGCCTGGTATGCATGAAAAGAGCTATGTAAATGCAGGTGTCTCTTTCTGTTTATGCCTGGAACAAGGAATAGTTTTTTCAAGAGCACAAAAGTTTATTTGTGACTCATCAGGAAATGGTTAATTTGAAGTAAGAAATACATTCTGCAGATTTAATTCCTGATTTCCAAAATTGCAGAGGATCAGTGGGTGGCACAGTGGTTAGCACTGCTGCCTCACAGCGCCAGAGACCCGGGTTCAATTTCTGCCTCTGTGTGGAGTTTGAATATTCTCCCCATGTCTGCGTGGGTTTCCTCAGGGTGCTCCGGTTTCCTCCCACAATCCAAAAAATGTGCACGTAGGGTGAATTGGCCATGCTAAATTGCCTGTAGTATTAGGTGAAGGAGTAAATGTAGGGGAGTGGGTTGCGCTTCGGTGGGTTGGTGTGGACTTGTTGGGCCGAAGGGCCTGTTTCCACACTGTAAGTAATCTAATCATGCATCAATTATTACATAAGAGAGTGCTGAAATAAGGGACACAAGAAACCCAACTGTCCCTGAAGCCTACACTATGTACATGAAGGCCATGGTGTGGAGGTGCTGATGTTAAACTGGGGTGGACAGAGTTAGAAGTCACACGGCACCAAGTTATAATCCAACAAGTTTATTTTACATCACAAGCTTTTGGAGCACTGCTCCTTTGTCAGGTGAAGTGACTTCTGACTATATTCATGATGGGTCGACCACCGTCTCGGTTCTCTTCAACAGTGTAACAGGAGAGGCAAAACAAGATAAAACAAAATCCAAGGACAATAATAATAATTTTTTAAAATGACTCATTACACTATCATTTTCATTTCTACCTTTGGAAAACATGAGCAATATCTGACAGAATGTATAACACTCCTGTAAACGTTGAATGTGTGTTTAATGTAACTGTGTTTCAATTGGTGGCACTGACATCCCACTCACACGTTTCAATTCCCACTCCAGAGGGTGGAGTACACAATCTAGGAGACAGCCCAGTGCAGTAGTGAGGGAATGTTCCACTGCAGAGGTCTTGTCTTTTGGAATGAAAATGCTTTATTACAATTGAAGCATGACTGCCTTCTCAGGTGGAGGCAAATAAACCCATGACATGATTCAAAGAACAGCAGGGGAGTTCCCTCTGGTCTGGCTTGTTTCGATCCTTTAATGAAAACAAGTTTAAATTAAAAATAAGAGCAGATCCCCTGTTAATCTTTGTGCTTCATTATTAAGGCAGAAAAGATTTACCAGATTTAATTGGAAATATGGAGGACTTCAGCTGAGTGGAGAAGTCTGCGGTTGCTTGCATTAAGGAGGTTCATTAGAGGTTTTCAGAATTGTGAAGGATTTTAGCAAAATAAACAGAGACAAAAGGACATCAGCAGCAGGCAACTGGACTGAAACTAATTGATAAAGGGGAAATGAGATGACAATTTTGGATGCAGTGATTGTTCCGACTTGGAATGCATTGCCTGAAAGAATACTAGAAATTGATTCAATAATTTCCGTGGGGCGGCACGGTGGCATAGTGGTTAGCACTGCTGCCTCACAGCGCCAGAGACCTGGGTTCAATTCCCGCCTCAGGCGACTGACTGTGTGGAGTTTGCACGTTCTCCCCATGTCTGCATGGGTTTCCTCCGGGTGCTCCGGTTTCCTCCCACAGTCCAAAGATGTGCAGTTCAGGTGAATTGGCCATGCTAAATTGCCCGTAGTGTTAGGTAAGGGGTAAATGTAGGGGTATGGGTGGGTTGTGCTTCGGCGGGTCGGTGTGGACTTGTTGGGCCGAAGGGCCTGGTTCCACACTGTAATGTAATCTAATCTAAAATCTAATTATTTTTGAAGAGAGTTAGTTACATACATGAAAAGGAAAAATGTGCATGACCTATGCTGATAAAGCAGGGGATTAGGATTAATTGGATAGTTTTGTCAAATAGCACAAGTACAATGAACAGAATGTGCTCTTTCTGTGCTATGAAATACTTTCCGCAAAACTCTTTCGTGGGATGTTTGTTTTGCTGTCTACCACCATCATTTTTGGTCCATTCCTAACTGGCCTAGAGAAGGACATATCATATGCTGAACTCCTTTTTAGCAACTTGAGACTGCCATTTACATCATGTAATCTGAGCCATGAATATACACAGAAATCAGCAAACCATCGGGCCGATTCTGTCAGGGATCTGGTAACTCAATAATGCCATTTGCTCATCTCTAGATTATAGGGTATTCTGGGATAGTCATAAGAAGAAATTGCAAATATTTTTAAAAATGTGAAAAAAAATCACTCTAATTCCAAGCCAATTCAACAAACCTTTGGGAAATAGCAAAAACTTCTTTGTCCTGAACTTAATTCAGACTAAGCCTGATTCACCCACTGCTGACTGACATTGGGACTAGCATTGCAACACTCTCAATTTAAAATTCTCATGCCCATTTTATCCCAACCATGGCCTTGCAATTTCCTGTCTTTGTAACCACTCCAATGCTGCAAATCTTCAAGAGCTCGACCTTCCAATTTTAGCTCCTTGTCCGTCCCCATTTATCATTAACAGCCATACCATCAGATATCAGGGATCAAGGTACTAAAATTCTCTCCCATTTTCTCATCACTTTCTTCATTACACTCTATCCTTCTTTTTGTCACTGATTAAACTCTTTCTGTTTCGTTAAGCATATATCCTGATGACCCTTCAGATGACTAAGATATTTTGGTTGATTACTCCTTCTGTGCAAAATCTTGAGAGGTCTTACTGAGGTAAAAGCTTGTTATAAATGCATGTTACAAAAATAAACAAAGAACTGCAGATGTTGGAAATCGGAAACAAAATCAGAAATTGGTGAAATTACTCAGCTGGTCCGGCAGCATCAGTGGAGAGAAAGAATTAACATTTTAAGTCCAGTGACCCTTCTTCAGAACGGATAGTAGCTTGGAAATGTTTGATATATATGCTAGAGAAGGGGGGAAGAGTAAACAATAGATGGAAAGAGAGTCCACAGAGAAAGAGAAAAACAGTTGGGCACACAAGCAAGTGGGTAAAGGTCAGTCTGGAAGAATAAATAGCTGCTAATGGAGGAAGTTATTGGCTGAGCATGTGTTGTTTGTGGGAGCAGCTGTGTGATGACAAATCCTGTTGTGTGCGAGTTGGAGTAAGGACATGGGAGAAGGTGTTTAGGACCTAAAATTATTGAAGTTGATATTAAGTCCAGAAGGTTGCAGAGTTCTCAAGAGGAAAATAAGATACTGTTTCTTTCTAGCTTTGCTGGAACATTGTAGCAAGACCAAAACAGAGGTGTTGGCAAGGGAACATGTTGGTGTTTTGAAATGGCAGGCATTAGAAGCTCAGGGTCATTTTTACAGCAGCATGTAGGTGTACTGCAAAGCAGTCACCCAGTCTCCCCATGCAGAAGAGACCACATTGTGAGGAGGGACTACAGTCGATAGATTGAGGGAAGTCTGCAGGTAAATTGCTGCTTCACTGGAAGGTGGTTCTTGGACCTTGGATGGTGAGGAGAGAGGAAGTAAACAGGCAGGCCTTACACCTTCTGCAGCTGCAGGGCAGAGTACCCTGAGGCTGTTGGGACATTTTGGGATTGACGGAGGAGTGTGTGCAATTCTACAGATCACTGAAGGTGACTGCACAGTTAGATAAGGTGGTAATAAAAAGGCCTACCACATGCTTGCCTTCATTGGAAAGGGCTTTGAGTATAAGGATAGACATGCTATGCTGCAGCGAGTCGGTGGGTTTTTGATGGATAGTGGTGCCTTCTGTTAGTGGCAATATCTGCAACACTGTTTTGTTCCCTTTTAAAGAACAACATCTACTCACTGGAGAATACAATGGCCCCAGCATTCCTGCTGATAGGGTGGTGTTGTGTGATTGTGAAGGATTATCTTGATAAAGAATAAAAAACTGCCTTCTTTATCAATGTTGCTGGAATTCAAAGATTTGTTCAGCAAGTATTTTACTGCAGTTAATTGAAAGTGTTATTACCCACTGTAGTTTAGTTAAATAAGTACTGGCACTGTCTGCAGCTGCAGGGGAGGGTAACCTGGGGCTGTGAGGACGTTTTGGGATTGAAGGAGGAAAGTGTGCAGGCTTACAGATCACTGAAGGTGACTGCACAGTTAGATAAAGTAGGGAAAAAAAGGCCTATCACATGCTTGCTTTCATTGGAAGGCATGATTTGGGGATGCTGGTGTTGGACTAAAGGAGCAATGCTCCGGAAGCTAGTGCTCCCAATTAAACCTGTTGGACTCTAACCTGCTATTGTGTGATTTTTAACTTCATTAGAAGGGGCTTTGAATTTAAGGATAGACAAGTTATGCTGCAGCGGGTCAGTGGGTTTGTAATGGATAGTGGTGACTAGCCTATCCCCAGAACTGAAAACGAAGATATCGTGAAAAGGAAGGGAGGAGTCAATGATGGACCAGGTAAAGGTGAGAGCGGGGTGGAAAGTGGAAGCAAATTTGACTAATTTTTCCAAGTCTGGATGAGAAAGGGAAGTAGCACCAATGGTGTCAACGGTGTATCAGAGAAAGAGTTGTGGGTGGGGGCCAGTGTATGATTGGAACAAAGAATGTTCCACGTACCCCATAAGGACACTGGCTTAACTAAGGCCCATGCAGTTACCCATGGCCACACTAATGCATATTGTTATTGTTGTTGTTCAGAGCCCAGCAGAATTCAGTACTCATCATTCCAAGCAAAATAATTGTGCCTTCTGTTAGTGGCAATATCTGCAAGACTATGGGACTTGTTTTGTGCCCTTTTAAAGAACAACAGCTACTCACTGGAGAATACAATGGCCCCAGCATTCCTGCTGACAGGGTGGGGTTGTGTGATTGTGAAGGATTATCTTGATAAAGAATAAAAAACTGCCTTCTTTATCAATGTTGCTGGAATTCAAAGATTTTTACTGCAGTTAATTGAAAGGGTTATTATCCACTGTAGTTTAGTTAAATAAGTACTGACACTATTTGCAGTGACTGCAAACCACTGCACATTAGTTCTGGCTCATCACAGGAAAGCAAACCTGATATAATTATGAATATGTCTGCACTCATTATTTGTCTAAGTTGGAGTCAATTACATAGACCATCATATTGAGTGAAAGTTTGAAGCGATCACAGAATACCACATGAGTGACATCCTCTCGTTTTGCCTTCACAGTCTCTCATGATCCCCATTGGATTAACTGCAGTGTCATTTTTTAAGAAGTATAATAAGAATGAGGCATTTGTATAAGCTTCAGTCTATTGCATATTAAATGATGCTTTTTTTGGTGAGGGTGACAATGGAAACTAGCAATTGCTCCTTTTTTTGATGGATTGTCATGTGATTGTGTTAAACGTACATAGATGGAAATAAACAAAGAGAAGTGAAAACAGACATAAAAATCAATGCACTGAGACCAAATATATCAGATGCAGTGCTTATTTGCTGCTTGGTAACCGGATCATTAGAAGATTTGGATGAATGATACCAAGATAAAACCCTAGATGTGAATATAACCCTGATGAATCTATGGGAATTTACAAATTTTCCAGAAATTTAGCTCTTGGTGTTCCATTTACAGACCACATAATACAGTCATTTGTGCTGCTTTCACTCACAGAATTGCAAAACACTATAGAAAAGATAAGTTCCTTGCAGACTGAAAACTCCTAGCTGTTGGTTGCTTTCAGATTTCACCCTTGGGAGTGTAGGTTGTGGCACAACAAGAAGGTGGGCTCAAAGAAGGAGTGAAAATGGGAAAAGTGGGGATGAAAGGACAATACAAGGAAACAAAAGGAGAAATAAAAATCATAGGAAAGCCATGTTGATTGTTAAATAAGTTGTACAAACCAATCATGATCCCTTCAGAACTGAACAGCCATTGTGGCACTGAAAGAGGCCATTTCGCTCATCAAATCTTTGTGGAGCAAGCTTTGTTCTATCACTGTCAGCCCTCCATATTTCTCTCAAAGCACTGTCAACCTTTCATGTTTCTCTCAAGTGCCCATCCAACTCGCTTTTGAACGTAATAATCACTGCTTCCATTGCCCTGTAGGCTGCAAGTTCAAGGTCATTACCATTCATTGGTGTTAAAAAGTGTTCTTCTTCACATCTTTCCTGCACATTTTCTTGACTTAAATCTATGTCCCTTAGAATCTCTTGTATAGATATGTAATGAGAATGTATTGTCTTTATCTACCTTATCTAAACATTCGCTGTTGTTTCAAGGGTATATTAACACTTCATGATTTTTAGGAAAAGAAGTCACAATTATTTTAATTGACATATGCTTTTCTGGGCAAACCTTCCACCTGTTCACCATCTTTCATGAATGTGTTGCTTACATTTCCATCAAGGTCCATCTTACACATGGTGATTTCAAGGTTCATATTTCTAAGCCACTTCAGAGCTGCTGCACCTCAACTGTCAACAGAAAACTCAAAACCAGCAGGCTGTACAGAATCCCTACTAAAATTTAGATTTTTAATTCCATCATGGAGTGCGAATCTCTGATTACATGTTTGCCATTCAGCTGGTTTCTTATTCCAGATTATTTTAAAATTTAATTTAAATTTCCCCATCTGCCATGTCCTTGATTCTAGATTAATAGTCTAGTGACATTGTCAATACAGTACATCACCAGCTCCCCATCTAGCATGTTTCACACAGCTAAATGTTGCAGCGCATTTTGCAAGAGTGCTAGCAACCTAAATTTAACAACAAGCCACTTAAAGAGAAATTAGAAGGAAGGGAGAATGTGTGGGGAGATGGTGGAGAGAAAGACAGAGAGAGACAAGGAAGAGGGGGAAAAAAGAGTAAGGGAAAGAAAGAATGTCTGTGTTAGTTGACAGTACAGCCATCAACCAAAAAGCAGGAATAAATCAAGAATGCAGAAGAGGTGGTCCTTGTGACAACACAGAGAATGGTCTCAGTTCAGCATATATCATTAGTCCCATGACCAGCTGGCCAGTTAGGAGACTGACTGCCATGTCTCTTAATCTTTTGGGACAGGATTGTGACCAAGAGATTCAAAGAGCTATGCACAAAGGAAACCATCTCAGAAGATCGAGCAGTCTGGGGCTCTATTCTCTTGAAGAGAGAAAACTTATTGTTGACCGTGTGAAGGTGTTTAAAATTATGAAGTGTTCGGATAGGGTAGATGTAGGGTTGATATTTAGATTGACAGGTGATCTGAAATGAGAGGGGTCATAAAGATAAGGCAGTTACTCCTTTACCTAACGAGGGTCTTAGGAGAAATACTTTTTCACCTAGAGAGTGGAAAGATTGTAGGTCTCACCACCAAAGGAATAATTGAGGTGAATCACATAACTGTATTCAAAGTGATGCCAGATAATTGTGGGAGGGAGATTAGGCCAAAAGAATATTCTGAGAGGGTTCAGTGAAGTAAATGGACTGAGATAATGTGAATATGCAGCAGTTTGGATCAAATGAACTTCAGGAATTGTTATGATGCGATAATTGTCTGTAATGTATTATAATCCAATGTTAACATGCAAACATAAATTTAAAAATATATGGATTACAAGAGTCTCTCTGATAACTGCTTATAATATTTGTCCCCTTGCCATTCCAAAGAGATAAACATAATATTTGTTATTTATGTGCACTATTTTACAGCACCCTCACAAACAGAGGGCTGTAGCTGCTTTTATGATATCCCATTTGTAAAGAAAGCACAGACTGCTTAACGAATGTAATAGCCCCTCCACTGCGGGAGACAGCAGGGCAACAAACTGAGGAAATAATTGCATCTGCTGTCACTCACATCTTACCTTTGAAATGGTGCCAAAGAATTAGTATGCCTCATGTGTGGTCTCCAACATCAGGGCATGAACATCATTGTGATCTTTCAAGTTTAAACTGCTGTTCTTTTCTCAACCATACAGCAAAGACCACTATATTAGTGCACTCTCGTATGGCACTGCCAGCAGTAACAGCTGAATTATTTTGTTTTTACTGGACACAATTGGCATGGAACAACAAGAATATTTTTTCATTTAATGTATGCGGCCTCGTGACTTGGGCTACATTTATTGCCTAGCCCCAATTGCCCTGGAGAAGGTGATCTTGAGTTGCCTTCTTTAAACACTGCAGGCCTTGGGAGTAGGTAGAAATCTTTGAGGAGAAAGTGAGGTCTGCAGATGCTGGAGATCAGAGATGGAAATGTGTTGCTGGAAAAGCGCAGCAGGTCAGACAGCATCTAGGGAACAGGAGAATCAACGTTTCGGGCATTAGCCCGCCGTTTCTCCTGTTCCCTAGATGCTGCCTGCCCTGCTGCGCTTTTCCAGCAACACATTTCCATCTCTGATCTCCAGCATCTGCAGACCTCACTTTCTCCTCAAAGATTTCTACCTACTCCCAAGGCCTGCAGTGTTTAAAGAAGGCAACTCAAGATCACCTTCTCCAGGGCAATTGGGGCTAGGCAATAAATGTAGCCCAAGTCACGAGGCCGCATACATTAAATGAAAAAATATTCTTGTTGTTCCATGCCAATTGTGTCCAGTAAAAACAAAATAATTCAGCTGTTACTGCTGGCAGTGCCATACGAGAGTGCACTAATATAGTGGTCTTTGCTGTATGGTTGAGAAAAGAACAGCAGTTTAAACTTGAAAGATCACAATGATGTTCATGCCCTGATGTTGGAGACCACACATGAGGCATACTAATTCTTTGGCACCATTTCAAAGGTAAGATGTGAGTGACAGCAGATGCAATTATTTCCTCAGTTTGTTGCCCTGCTGTCTCCCGCAGTGGAGGGGCTATTACATTCGTTAAGCAGTCTGTGCTTTCTTTACAAATGGGATATCATAAAAGCAGCTACAGCCCTCTGTTTGTGAGGGTGCTGTAAAATAGTGCACATAAATAACAAATATTATGTTTATCTCTTTGGAATGGCAAGGGGACAAATATTATAAGCAGTTATCAGAGAGACTCTTGTAATCCATATATTTTTAAATTTATGTTTGCATGTTAACATTGGATTATAATACATTACAGACAATTATCGCATCATAACAATTCCTGAAGTTCATTTGATCCAAACTGCTGCATATTCACATTATCTCAGTCCATTTACTTCACTGAACCCTCTCAGAATATTCTTTTGGCCTAATCTCCCTCCCACAATTATCTGGCATCACTTTGAATACAGTTATGTGATTCACCTCAATTATTCCTTTGGTGGTGAGACCTACAATCTTTCCACTCTCTAGGTGAAAAAGTATTTCTCCTAAG
>NC_057712.1:45537947-45556911 GCF_004010195.1 Chiloscyllium plagiosum
AAAAACGAAGTAAATTTTTAACTAGTCCCTGGTAAAGAAATAAAAATCCTTACCTTAAAAGAAAAGCAGAGTAGTTAAGAAGGTTAGAGGAGGAGGATGGGTGGGAGATACTACAGGTGTAGAATCTCGGGTTTAGCCGCCTTCCTGACTTATATACTCACTTTTCATGTGGTGGAAGGAGTGGATGTTTATGATGTGATGCTAATCAAGTGTTGGAGATGTGGTCATTCAGGCAAGTGGAGATTTATGAGGTAAGTTACTAACAGCATTTTATCTAGCCTCTAACCCATTCTTGTAGCTACACTGTTTATACACTGGTCCAGTTAAAGTTCTAGTCAATGGAGCCTTGAGGATGTTAATCGTGGAGTAATAAATGATGGTTATGTAACTGAATATCAAAAGTTAGTGGTTAGATACTTTATTGTTGCAGATTATCGTTGCATGTCACATGCATGGTAATTATGCAGTGCCTTTAACATATAGGACATCTCAATGCTTTGCTCAGAACTGTTCAAACTAAATGTAATATTGAGTCAAAAGTAGATATTTGGACAGATGAACTTGGTCGAAGTTATAGGTTTAAGGAGTGTTTTGGAGGAGAGGCAGGTAAAGAAGCAGAGAAGTTACAAATGGAATGGCTGAAGGCCAGACAACTGAGGACATGACCACTGTGAGATACATGCAAGAGAGCAGAATTAGAGGAGTGCAGATATCTTTTTAAAAAGCTGTATTAGTGCAGAAGGTTATCCAAGGAAAAGAGTGAATTAATGGAGGAAGTATAAGCTTGAAAACCAGTTGAGGCATTGCTGGAACATGGGGTCAAAGTATTTTGGTAAATAGAAATTTAAAGCAAGTTAGCATCCAAACAGTTTTTGGAGTGTGCAAGAGAGGTGGGCTTGGTGATATTGGAGTTGTTTCTCCTGGAAGTCTGAAAACTTCAATGAGATTCTTTTAGTAATGGGTATCCTAGAGACAGAAGTGTTGGTGAGGAGTGCCGGGGTAAAAATATCCATTAACATCTAAGCCTGGTATATCTGCAACATTGGAGGAGGTGGCTACGTAAATATTCTCACCCACAATGATGGCATATCCTGGCACATTAGTGCTAAAGATAAGACTCATGCATTGCAACAATCTTCAACCAGAATCTGCAATGGGTAATTTATCTTGTCATCCACCAGAGGTGCCCAGCATTGCAGATGCCAAACTTCACCTAATTCAGATTTGTTCCATGTGATATCAAGAAATGGCTGGAGACACTGGATAATGCAAAGGCTATGGGTCCTGAAAACATTCCAGCAGTAATATGAAGATGTGTGCTACAGAACTTGATATGTCACTCTTCAAGTTGGTGCAGTATAGCTACAACACAGGCATTTACCAAACATTGTGGTAAATTGCCCAGACATGGCTTATGCACCATAAGCAGAACAAATCTAACCTGGCCAATTACTACCTCTGCATTTTACTCTCAATCATCATGAAAGAAGTCATCCCTGTTTATCAAGTAGCACCTGCTCAGTAATAACCTGCTCAGTGATGCTCAGTTTGGGTTCCGTCAGGGCCACTGCTCTCATTACAGCTTTTGTTCAAACATGGACAAAAGAGATGGATTCCTGAGGTGAGCTGAGACTGACATCCTTTGACATCAAGGCTGCATTTTGAAAAGGTGCGGCATCAAGAAGTAAAACTGGAATCATTTAGAATTCGGGGAAAACTTGTTACTTGTTGGAGTCATACCTGACACAAAGGAAGTTGTTGGTGGCCATTCATCTCAACACCAGGACATCTCTGTAGGTATTCCTCAGAATAGTATCTTGCCCAACTATCTGCAGCTTCGACATCATTGACCTTCCCTTCATCAGAGGATCACAACTGGGAATGTTCACCTTATGAGTGTTCAGCACCATTCATGAGTCCTTAGATACTGAAGCAGTCGATGCCTAAAAGCAGAAGACACAGACAGTATTTAGGTTTGAGCTGAAAAGTGGCAACTAATATTGTTACCACACAAGTGCAAGGTAATCGTGTTTTGACTGTCTCCAACTTGAGAAAACCTAGCCATTATCCTTGACTTTCAAGGTATTGATAAAACTAAATCCCCAGAATCAACATCTTAAGGGTTAGCATAGACCAGAAACTGAACTGAACTAGCCAAATAAATTCTATGGTTGCAAGAGCAAGCCAGGGGCTAATAATCCTGTAGCGAATGACTAGGTGTCTGACTCTCCAAAGCCCGTCCACTATCTACAAGGCACAAATCAGGACACTGATGAAATAATGTCCACTTGCCTGGATGAGTATAGCTCCAGCAACACTCAAGCTTGATACCACCCAGGACAAACCACACAATTGATTGGCACCATATCCACAAACATTCTCTCCCTGCATCACTGATGCACAATCATGCAAATCGTGCAATGTTTCTTCTAAGCTGCATGACTGCATGTGTGCAGCCACTCCAAAGTTTTGTGTATGGCAATTGGTATGCTGACACAGATCACAGTATTGACATCTGATTCCAGAAATCACTCCTACATAACAAGGAGAAAAGAGGGAAGCTTGTACCATCTACAACATGCACTACAGAAATTTACCAAGGCTCCTTAGACAGGACCTTTTAAACCCATGACCACTTCCACCTAAAAGGACAAGGGCAGCTGATACATGGGAACACCACTACTGGCATAATCATCCACTCCAAAACATACACTATCCAACTTGGAGATATATTGACATTCCTGCAGAGTCATTGGGTCAAATTCCTGGAATTCTACCAACATTGTGGGTCTATATGGACTACAGCGATTCAGGAAGATAGCTCACCATGACCTTCTCAAAGGGCAACTAAGGATAGGCCATAAATGCTGGTCCTAGCAATGATGCCTTTATCCCCTAAATTAATAAAATCGTTTCTCAAGCTCCATGGCTCCATGGGAGCAATTGAGATGCCTGGTCACATTCACACATGCGGTGTGTTGGTAGTTCATGAAAGAGACCTAGGTCCAATTGTTTGTCTAGGACAGGAACGTGCCTGGAGCTAAAAATTACACTTCCAGACATTTTCGCAATACAGAACTTTTCTGCAATGAAACCTTATTAAGGAAGTAGATGTCCCCAAACACTAGCGACTTTCAGTCTCAGAAAGATTGTACTTACTTACAAAATGTGCCAAATGCAGGTTTAATACTCATATACAATTAAGATATTCATTGAAAGTGAAATGAAGAAACAACTTGCAAATATTTCTCCTTCTTCAATCTCAGGATATTCCAAAGTGTTTGACAGCAAAGAACTATTTATGACATGCAAGATATAATGTAAGAAGCAAGCAGACAATTTGCACATTGAAAGATTCTATAATCAGCAATATAATAATGTTCATATCTTTCACAGCACTCTGGCCCAGTTCTCAATCATTCACAATAATCCCTTCCCTGCCCCTCGCACTTTCTCTTGCTCTGGAAATGAATCTGATCACCTACTTCTTCTCACTCTCTTTCCTTCTGTCCAAGTTCTAAACACTCCTGGGTAAAGCAGCAATTTACAAACACTTCTTTCAATTCAGCCTGCTTTTTGTGCTGCTCACTATATATTCTACCCGACACTGGGGAGGACAGATGTTGAGTAACTGTTCTGTGGGAAACCTGCATTCAACCTGCAGACATGATATTGAGTTTCCAGTTGCTGTTCCTTTTAATTCTCCATCTATCTCTCACTCTGACTTCTGTGCCCTCAGCTAGCTGCAATGTTTTAACAAAGCTCATTGTAAACTTGGGGAACAACACCTCATTTCTCAATAAGTCACTTTGCAGCCTTTCAGGTTCAAATCCAAGTTCAATAATTTCAAACCATAACCACTGCTCCCAATTGTTTTGCTAGATTTTAGTTTTAGCATTATATTCCAGTTATCTTGGTTCTGGATAACATTCTGCCATTCACACCTCCTCTAATGTCTTTTGATCTATCCTATTACCACTTCCTTTGGTCTGGCACCACCAATTATTCTATCATATAATTTCTCTTGTTTTCCACTTTGATCTTTATCCCTCCTGCACCTTCAAATTTGTTTAAAACCTGTTATTTCTCTACTTTATCCCTGTTCTGATGAGAGGTCATCGACTTGAAGCATGAGTGTTGCCTCTCTTCACAGATTCTTCTCCATGGCTGAGTGCTTCTAGCACTTTCTGGAATATTTAATTGGACGGGCTTCCAATTAAACCTGTTGAACTATAACCTGGTGTTGTGTGATTTTTACTTTTGGAATATATCCTGTTTCTTCAAGAGGAAGGATCCTTTTGTGGCGAGACACAGCTTTTATTTACATGGTTTCTGCAAGGAGCAGAGGTATCCGCCGCCTGCCTGAATGCAAAACCCTGTGCACTGTCAGTACTCATGAGCACTCTTGCATGTAGAAGGGTGCCTTCTTTCTGCCTTTTGTCTCTTGC
This sequence comes from Chiloscyllium plagiosum, assembly GCF_004010195.1. NCBI lineage: Eukaryota > Metazoa > Chordata > Chondrichthyes > Orectolobiformes > Hemiscylliidae > Chiloscyllium > Chiloscyllium plagiosum. The sequence continues at coordinate 45,542,396 of NC_057712.1, forward strand.
TAGGGTGGAAGGTTTCTTCCACCATAATCTTTAATTGTGTTCAATGATTGCAGAACTACATGCAATGGAAGCAATAGGAATAACTTATTGCATAGCATATTGAAAAAAAAGATGAGTGTCAAGAACATTTAAAGCCTAATAACTGGTCCTTAATCAGCATTATTTAGCAGTCAGTGTTAAGACTGATAGGGCATCAGCTAATTAGTTGTAAATACTGTAGAGTGTTAATCAGCATTGTTCACCAGCTTTGTTTACTGTGTCCTTTTTTAAAAATATTGCCTTTAAAAAATAGCAACAAAGCAAACCAAAAGAAAACACACTTGATAACAACATAAACAGAGAAAACAGTAGCATCAGCATATCTGCTATGGCAATGTGCAAGTTGGAAAATTAAGGCTTATGAGGAAACTGAAATAATTCCACAGAGCTGATATCCTGTCACCAAGTCAACTTCTATATAAACCTGGAGACTCCTTGACACTGATTCAGCTCCATCAGAGCCAGCCATCAGAGTGAGCAGGATGTCTGATCCTCCTGTTGCTATCTGTCAGCCAGGGCTCTCTGACTGGGGCAGGTTAACTACATTTTATGAGGTCCATCCAGCTGACCTCATTACAATCATTTCATCCCTCCCTCTCTGAGTCTGAGGACATGGGCAGGTTCCTTTTTTTAAGATCCTGCTGGAGCATTTAATACAGGGTCAGGTTCTTCCAACTCTGCTTCTGATATAGGTGACATGTAACGCACAGTAGCTCACCTCTTGTGCCTGGTGTGGCTCAGAAAAAAAATCATTTTCTTCTTCCGGTGGCAAAGGCATCAAGGTGGCGACATTTCCTGTGTCCATCTCAGATTTTGAGGTGTCTTCAACGATTGACAGAGATGCAGAACCCATGGGTTCTGGAATGACTTTTGAGGAGCCAGGCAGGTTTGTGAGTTTGCTGCTTTCATATGGTCAATGTGCTTGTTCAGGACCATCACAACCACCCAAACTTTATACATCACTGGACATGACCATGCATTGACCATGACTCTTACCCATACAAGGACATTCCCATGGTTTCTACACCAAACTTTGGCCTCTAAAGTAAATTGTCCCTCTTTCTTAATAGAGTCTTATGCCTGGCCATGGAGATTTATTCTTCCTCCCCAACCCCACCCTCCCAGTTCCAGGAGGATCAGATTTAACCTGGTGCAGAGTTTTCTCCCCATTAGCAGCTCTGCTGGAACTATTCCTCTAGTTGCATGAGGGATAGTTATATAATCAAACAGAAACCGGAACAGTTTGATGTCTAGTGAAGCTATGGATAGTTTCTTTAAGGCTGCCTTCAGTGTTTGGCTGCCATTTCTGCCAGACCATAAGATGATTGATGGATGGTTTACAGCTGTTCTTATATGATGAATAACATTTGACTTTAGGAGATCCTCAAACTCCCAGCTGGTAACTGATGACTTGTTATTTGTAACCATCACTACTGGGAGTCTGTGTATTGCAAAAGATGTGTGCAGTTTTTCTATTGTTGTCCCTGTGTTTGACAAATGAACTCCATGCATGCCCAGTCACTTTGGGTGGGTGTCTACAATCTCTAAGAACATTGAGCCTTCCTCTGAAAGGGCCTGCATAGTCAACATGCAATCGAGTGGAGGGTTTACCTGGCCATTAGCATAGATGTGGGGAGCTGCAGGTGGGAATTTCTGTCCTTGTTGGCACTGTGGGCATGGCCCCTTCAGCTATGTCTGCATCAATCCTGACCACCAGACATATATGCCAACATCTTACAGGATGATAGCTGTTTCTTCACTTCCCTGAAAGCTATGGCCTTGTCTTCATGACCATTTCCAAGGCTGACCCATTTTTAAGAGTTGATGCAAAGGTACCAGGATGGAGGCCAGAATATATATGAACTTTCTGTAATAATTAACCAGCCCAAGGGAAGACCTACGCTCAGGTACAGACATGGGAGCTAGGGTACCTTTGATTGCCCTCACATTACCTTTCAACAAGTACTTATAATGGGTCTTGCTAGCCCAAGTAGGTTACTTGGTGTGCCCGGTTAACACGTTTTTCCCTTCTAGGACATACGCCTGCTTGGGAGAGATGATTAAGGGCTATGTCTAATCTCTCTAAGTGCTCTTATTGGTCTTCCATGTTATTAACATGTCATGTTAATAAGTAGTGACCTGGGATAGACCTTGTAAAATGTTCATCATTGCATAGGCTGACAATGCCCAAAATGACAGACTTTTATATTAGTCCAAACCATTGTGGGTATTAATTGTAGCATACATGTGGGAATCTGCATCTAACTGCAATTGCAAGTACACGCAGCTCATGTCCAACTTCATGAAGGACAGCAGCCTTCCCAGCTTAGCATATAAATTCTCTAGATGAGGGAGTGGGTATTTATCCATCTGCAAAATGCAATTTACTATTTATTTAAAAGGCAAATTGACATGTCAGGCCTCATAATCAATACGACCGGTGCTACCCAGTCCACAAACTGGACTGCTTCGATGATTCCTTCATTTTCTAGTCTTCTGATTTCTGTTTCTACTTTTGGCCATAAGGCAAATGACTCTGGGTGGGCCTTGCAGAATTGTGGAATTGCTTCCAGGTCATGCTAGGTGCCTTTAGCTCCTTTGAGAGACCCTAGACCTTCCTGAAAAAACATTCTGAAAAATTTTAATTAGGACTTCTTTCAAGCAGCCATTTTCTAATCAAAAAAAGTGAAGTTTTCTAAACCAATTTTTGCCCATCAAGCTTGGGCCCGAACCTTTTACCACAATCATTGGTAACTGAACCAGCTGATTCACACAAGGGACTGGAACCAAAATTGTACCCTTAATCTGTAAAGGTTCCCCAATGTAGGTTCTTGGTCTAGACAAGGCCTTGCGCAAACTTAAAGGTTGGGGTCCAGAGCAAAGTTTGTTAAGGATTAGCTCTGTGATCGTTGAGATGTCCACGATAGTGTTAGAACTGGGTGACCATTCAACCAGAGATTTATTTTGATTGATTCTGATTTGGATATTACTAAGCAAATTAACTCTTCCAAACCAGATGGAGGTGGACTTTCCTGAATGTGCATTCTCCTGGGTACTGGCCTATGAGTTCTCTTTGTCAATTTGTATCTTGTGGGACCCTTTTGCTATCTCAAGTTCGCATACAGGCAGCAACTACAATGGCTTGCAGGCCAGATCCTGAAAAAAATGGTATCCTTGTGGCTGAGGCTTAGCTTTGTTGTGGACTGACCTACAGTCCCTCTGTTCAGGATATGTCCTAAGTAAGAATATGCAATTATCTTAACCCAACCACTGTTCCCCAAGCTCAGTAGTACTGGTGAGGTTGTCCACTTCCAGTGGAATACTTTGCAACTCATATGTTCCACTTGCAGCATTTTCCAATGTTAAAGGCTGTTGTATTGCCTGTTTGAAATCCAGGTGAACTTCAGGTACTAGGCGCTTTTACATGGCTACATCATTAATCCCACAAACCAAATGATCTCTCAGCATCTCATTAAGGGTTAAACCAAAGTCACATGCTTCTACCAGTTATCCTGACCTAGTCAAAATTCCCATATCAATTCCTCTGCTTCTTGAATTACCAAATAAAAGTGGTGAAATTCGAGAAAACTTGGGATTGCCATATTCCTTAACAAAAATCCATCAACTCTTAAAAGGTTTTAATATCTAGTGTCTCGGTAAAGTCAGGCTCCTAAGAACTGAAAATGTTTAGTTTAGATTAGATTAGATTACTTACAGTGTGGAAACAGGCCCTTCGGCCCAACAAGTCCACACCACCCCGCCGAAGCACAACCCACCCATACCCCTACATTTACCCCTTACCTAACACTACGGGCAATTTAGCATGGCCAATTCACCTGACCCGCACATCTTTGGACTGTGGGAGGAAACCGGAGCACCCGGAGGAAACCCACGCAGACACGGGGAGAACGTGCAAACTCCACACAGTCAGTCGCCTGAGGCGGGAATTGAACCCGGGTCTCTGGCGCTGTGAGGCAGCAGTGCTAACCATTGTGCCACCGTGCCGCCCACTAACAGTGGGCAGCACACAAACCCTCAGGAGAATTACTTGTTGCTTTTTGAATGCCCCAATTTTATTTGTCCAGAAAAAATAATACATTCTTTCTCCATACTGGGCCTAGTCTTCTTTGACAGTTTTGAATGAGTCAAGCTTCTCAAGTAATAGCATGATGTGAGAAATGCTTACCCGAACTCAAAGATGATGGTTGTGAACGATTTCTTCAACATCATGCTTTCCTCTTGTCACCGCTGAAATAGCTTCACAGAGAACTTATATTGTATGACATCTATCTGGCTGACCTTATTACAATCACTACAGAAATAGGAGAGGGGTTAGGACCAGGAATAGGGGATGCACAAAGAGAATGGTGCTGCAGTATGACGAGGAAATGAAAGGGGAAGCATGAATATTGGAGGAAAAAGTGCAATAGAGGATTGTGAAGGTTGGAAGGTGGAGGATCGAGAAAGAGGTCTATAAGAAAATGGGGGAGGGAGAGGAAGATTGTGCTGAAGGAAGGATGTGCGTCCCTCAGTCATATGGTCAGAAACTGGGATGTTCAAAAATGATTGCTCAATATTTAGCACTATTTATAATTCTTTAGATACTGAAGTACACCTGTCCAAATGCAGTTGGACTTTAACAGTATCCAAATCTGGGCTGATGAGCAGCAGGTAACACTTGCACCACACAGATGCCAGGAAATGACCATATCCAACACAATAGAATCTAGCCTTTGCCTCTTGATATTCAATAGTACTATCATCCCTGAAGTCCTGAGGATGGGGTGGTGTTGGGTAGTGGTAGGAGTTAGTATTGACCAGAAACAGTACTGGATGTACCACATAAATACTATGGATACAAGAGCAAATTAGAGACTGAGAAATCTATTAGGAGACAGTGAAGACTGCAAAGGCTGGAGATCAGATTTAAGAGTGTGGCACTGGAAAAGCATAGCAGGTCAGGCAGCATCCAAGGGGCAGGAGAATCGACCTTTTGGGCATAATTCCTATTAAAGGCTTATGCCCGAAATGTCGATTCTCCTGCTCCTTGGATGCTGCCTGACCTGCTGTGCTTTTCCAGCAACACATTCACAACACTGAGAAATCTGTGCCTCCCCAAAGCCTGTCCACCATGTATAAGGCTTAAGTCAGGATTTGTGGAATTTTTTCCATTTTTCTGGATGAATGCAGCTCCAACAATAGTTTGACATCTTCCAGGAGCAAGAAAATATGAGAAACATCACCTGCAGGTTCCACTCCAAGTTGCACACTGTCCAGACTCAGAACTGTACCTTCAGCGTTGTTAGGTTAAAGTAAAAAATCTCCCTTGTAACAGCATCGTGAATGTATTGGTTGGGCCAGCATTTATTACCCAAATCACATTGCCCTTGTGAAGTTAGTGCTATGCTACCTTCTTGAACTGTTGTAGTCCTTGGGTTATAGGTACACTACAGCACTGTAAGGAAAGCAGTTCCAGTATTTTTACTCAGTTATAATGAAGAAACAGTGATATTTTGAAATCAGGATAGTTTGTAGTTTTGAAGGTAATTTGCTTATAGTGGTGCTCCTGTTAATCTGCTGCCCTTGTTCTTCTAGATGGAAGAGATCATGTCACAAACATAGTCAGAAATTGCTGGAAAATCTCAGCAGGTCTGGCATCATCTATGGAGAGAAAACAGTGTTAATGTTTTAGGTCCAGTAACCCTTCTTCAGAACATGGATTATGTGTTTGGAAAGTTGACAAAGGAGATTTGAAAAGTTATTGCAGTGATCCTTGCAGACTGCTGCTACTGGACTGTCAGTGGTGAAGGAGATGAATGTTAAAAGTGTATAATGGGATTCAAATCAAGTGGGATGTTTTTTTCCCTGTATAATGTCAAGTTTTTGAGTGGTGTTGGTGATGCACCCTTCAAGGGTGGAGAATATTCCTTCACCCTCTTGACTTATGCATGTAAATGGAGTCAGGAGGTGTGTCACTTGTTGCTGGATTCTGAGTCTCTGACTTGCAATTATGGCTGTTTAAATTCAGTTCTGGTCAAAGGTTAACCCCAGAATATTGGTTGCAAACTTTCAGCAATGATAAAGCCACTGAACATCAAGGGGCATTGATTGGAATTTGGCATTTCCTGGCACTGGTGTGGCACGATTGTTGCTTGGTATTGATCAAACCAAGTCTGGATATTGTCTAGGTCATGCTGCATTTGGATTTTGACTGCATCAATACCTGAGGAGTTGTGAATGGTGCTGAACATTGTGCAATCAAATTAATATTTCATTCTGATCTTACGATACAGGTAGGTCATTGAAGCAGCTGAGGATGGTTAGGCCTATGACACTAACTTGAGAAATTCCTGCAACTATATGCTGAAATGAGATAAGTGATGTCTAATAACCACAATCACCTCCAAATATGTGAGTGTTGGTGTCCTGATGTGGAACAATCCAGAATTAGGGGTCTTATTATAAGTTAAGCTTTTTGAACATTTATGACTGAGATAAGGAGACTTTTTATTTAATGCAGAGCTTTGTAAACCTTTGGAAATCTCTCACTCAACAGGCTGTGGGTTTTATATGTTCAAAACTGACATCACTGAGTTTTCAATGACAGAGAGAATCAAGTGATATGGCATTGAAATGTGGAATTAATGTCAAAGCATAGCCAAGATCTTAGTGAATAATAAATCAGGCTAATGGAGGTATATGGCTTGGTACTGTTTCTCATTTACTCCCTAAAGTTTGTGTCCTTGAGTTCTGAACCATCCAGAACTGGTAAGTATCTGCCTTATGTCTACACAATAAAACTCCTTCATCAATTCTGAAGACCTCTATCAGTCACATTGTATTGATGCCTGAATCAAAGCACCTTTAACAATTGAATTTTCTGATCAGAGGGCAGCAGCTTAACTGAAGGGGACGACTGAAAGTGTTCTTGTCACACACAGTTACTTAACAACTTTGTGATCAAGCATTAACATGCCCTTTTTCTTCTTCAAAGAGGCACTGTGGCTCTTAGATATTGTCTTTGGGAATGTAAACTGAGTTCTTTTGAAGTTCCAATGAAGGTGCAGCTTGCACTTAGTTGTGTGACACAAAACAAGAGAGCTTTTTAACACAACTGTAACTTTTTTCTATGTCTATTGATGATAAAATCTTAGTTATAAAAGATCCAATCCTGAAGGATGGCAGGTGGGGAGGGTTCAGATACAGTACAAGAAAGATGAATAAACAAAATACAAACAGTACACCTCTGAAGCACTGCATAAACTCTATCATTTTAATAATTAAATAGCAAAGATTGCTAAAAAGCTCCTTGAAAATGTATTGGTACATTGTCACTTTGAAAAATGTGGAAGTTTTTCAAACTTTAATGTAGTATTTTACTTCAGGATTGCATCAGTGAACTTCCTTGAAATGAGCTTTATGAAATATTCTAAGGGCAAACTTTAACCATAGAAACACTGAAGTATGTTACCAGCTGAGTCAAATGAACAAAGAAAGGATTCCTACTTAGAGGAAATTGTATTTCATTTAAAATGTTGCTGTGCTCACGAAGCAAATAATTAAAGATGATAAAGATACGTAGATAATTGTACCTTTCTCATAACTTTCTCTTTTCTGCTCTGATGAGCAGTGATATCTCATTTTCCCAATATCCGAATCCTCACAGTTTGCCCTATTTGGGCAGGGAGCATCTGCACAAGACACCATCATTACTATGGAGACAGTTGTCAGGGAGATGGCAAGGTCATGTGCAGAAGAGGGAATAATTGATGGCCAAGCATTTGAAACATAAGAAAAGTGTGTTAGTTGTCAAACATCATAACGTAAAAAAGGACCTGCCATCAAACAACATTGTGTGCTAAGATCACTAAATGGAAGCAAATTTCAGGATGATGTACCTGTGAGAAAATATAATAAAAATGAATAAGCGCATAGCAAGTTCCTCTATTAATCATTATGTCTTTTTTCAGTCATCTTCATTTTTGTGATTAAAGAAGGAAAGAATTTTGCAGGGAAATGAGGGCAAATTAGATTAAATAACTTTATCTGCTACCTTGGTTTTTGAATATCTTCCTTCACACTGCTTTTGTGAGTAAATATCAGAAATTCAGATGTTCTATTTTATTCATTTGTAATTGCTGCCCATGTTTCCTTAGTATTTATTTATGGATGTGATTGTCACTGACCAGGCTAGCAGATGTCACCCTTCTCTAATTGCTCATGAGAAGATGGTGGCAAGCAGCCTTTTTGAAAGACTTCAGTCCTTAGGATAGGTATGCCCACAGTGCTGTTACGAAGGGAGTTCCAGGATTTTGACACCACAACAGTGGAGGAATAGTGACCAAGTTAAAATGGTTAGGATTGAAGGCTGACTTGGCAGGGTCAAAATATGAGAAACAAAAAGAGGAGTAGTCATACAAATCCTCAAGTCCACTCCATCATTTAACAAGACAATTACTGATCTTCTCCATCATTTTTACTTACCTGCATTATCCTCACTTTCTTACTACTGCCTCACAGCACCAGGGTCCCAGGTTCGATTCCAGCCTCAGGTAGCTGTCTGTGTCGAGTTTGCGCATACTCCCTGTGTCTGCGTGGGTTTCCTCCGGGTGCTCCGGTTTCCTCCCACAGTCCAAAGATGTACAGATTAGGTGAATTGGCCATGCTAAATTGCCCGTAGTGCTAGGTGCATTAGTCAGAGGAAAATGGGTCTGTGTGGGTTACTGTTCGAAGGGTCGGTGTGGACTGGTTGGGCCAAAGGGCCTGTTTCCACATTGTAGGGAATCTAATCTAATCTAATCTTCAATTTCCTTATACCTGAATTTTATAATGACAGAGAAGGCCTCGATCTCAACCAAAATGGTGCTCAACCAAAATGGTGCTCAAGCCCAGATTCTCTGCAACCTGCTCTAAACTTGATGTTTCTTTGGAAGCAGTGTGGCCATCTGTGGAAGGATTCTAAGTTGTGCATCTACGGTCCACAGAGGTAACCACACAATTTAAAGTGCAGTTGCCTACAAACACAAAAAACAAACAATTTTCACTTGTGAAATTTCCAAAGCATGATTTGTGAGGCTTTACATTTTTGCAGAGAAAATCTAAAGCTGTTGGAGAGGGAAGAAACCCCTTGAGAGTGCACTTTTGGATAGATAATCACTATTAGAATAGGTCAAGTGTACTTCTGGATTGTTAAAAAATAGGCATGAATGTTCAAATCATTTCCTGACTTTGAAATATATTGTTTCTTCAATGCCATTTGGTCAAAATTCTGGAATTCCGACCCTAATAAGATTATAAGTCTGGAAAAGCACAGCCAGTCAGGCAGCATGTGAGGAGCAAGAGAGTTGATGTTTTGAGCATAAGCTATCCTGATGAAGAGCTTATGTTCGAAACGTTGACTCTCCTGCTCCTTGGATGCTGCCTTACCAGCTGCACTTTTCCAGCACCACACATTTTGACTTTGATCTCCAGCATCTACAGTCCTCACCTTCTCCGAGATTATGGGTCTATCAGCAGCATATAGACTTCTCAAGGTTGAATAGGGATAGGCAATAATTGCTGGCCAATCCAAGTAGACCAACATGTCATGAATTCAAAAACAGAAATCACTATCATATATGGTAATCATGCCACAGACACTGACTTGTCATTACCGATATTAGGTAATCCCTAATCTATTTTATTTGAGTGCTCATGTCCATGTACTCAGTGTCTTCTAGAGTCAGACATTTCTGCATACATACCAGGGAACTTCATCTCAAGGGTTTAACTGTGTAAATCTCTGATATCACCATAAGGTTCCTTGGGGTTCTAATCCCTCACACAATAGATTAACTCAAATTGGATTGGATTGGTGCCAATGAGACAATGGATCGATACCTTTTCTGGCAAGGATGCATTTGGAACCTATCTCTTTGTCCTACCAGTGATGAAGATTATACCATGTGGGTCAGTCCAGGCTTTGGGCAGAGGGCTGAAGAAAAATAAGAAATTATAAGCAAAGCAGATTTATGGTACAGCTTAACTATGATCTAATTGAATCGGGAAGCTTGGAGTCATAAAGCTGTATAAGATGGAAACAGACTCTGGTCCAACTTGTCCATGCTGAACAGATATCCTAAATTAAGCTAGTACCATTTTCCAGCATTTGGCCCATATCCCTCTAAACCCTTCCTTTCATATACCCATCCTGATGCTTTTTAAATGTTATATTTGTACTAACTTCCACCACTTCCTCTGGCAGCTCATTCTACACACACACACACCACACATTGCATGAAAATGTTGCCCCATAGGTCCTGTTTAATCTTTCCCTTCTCATCTTAAACCTATGCCTTCTACTTTTGAACTCTCCCACTCAGGGAAAAGATCTTGACTATTCAGCCTATACATGCCCCTCAGGTTTTATAAACCTCTATAAGGTCACCCCTCAGCCTCTGATGCTCTCAGGAAAATAGCTCCAGCCTATTCAGCCTCTCCCAATAGCTCAAACCCTTCAACCCTGGCAATATCTTTGTAAGTCTTTTCTGAATCCTTTCAAGTTTCACAGAGTTCTTCATATAGCAGGAAGACCAGAACAAAATGCGGTATTCTAAAAGTTGCCTAACCAATATCCTGTACAGCTGCGATGTGACTTCCCAACTCTTATACTCAGTACACTGACTACTAAAGGCAAGGATACCAAATGCCTTCTTCGCTATCCTGTCTATCTGCGACTCTACTTTGAAAAAACTATGAACAGACACTCCAAGGTCTGTTTGTTCAGCAACAGTCCCCAGGACCTTTCCATTAACTGTATAAGTCCTGTCCTGATTTGCCTTTCCAAAATGCAACACTCACATTTATCTAAATTAAACTCCATCTACCACTCCTCAGCCCATTTGACCTGATCAAGGTCCTGTTGTACTCTGAGGTAACCTTCTTCACTGTCCACTACACCTCCAATTTTGGTGTCATTTGCAAACCATGTTTCCATTTATATAAATGATGAAAAGCTATGGACCCAGCATTGATCCTTGTGGGCCATCGTTAGTCATAGGCCTTCAGTCAAGCAAAGTCAAAGGAGCTGATGATTTCCACCCATTTCTATCTGTCACTTAATAGAGCCTCCTAATTTGGACCCACGTATCCAATTTGTCTTCACTGCATATAACATCTCACATCATTAAACTTTCATCGACTAAATTATCCTTTCCATGAAAAGTTCTTGATGGCTTGTATTGGAGAATGCCTCTGTACCAATACCCTCTTTGAAGCAGCAGTTTATTTTCTTTTGAATAACAGTCAGTGAATTTAGAATTTGCTGACAGTCTGTGTATATAATAATATTTGACATTTCCATTGCTCAGCTAAGTTCAAAATCAAATGTCTGATAGGCAGCTGCTCCTCACTGCATTCAGCCTTCAGTCTGTAACAAAAGGGAAAAAAGCCATATCCAGCAGCATCATTTGTGAAAATGTCAAACTCGTAATCAGAAGTTGGTTGGATGTTTTTCTGGTACTTCTCTGTCTAGGTGTAGGTCAGGCAAAAGTAGTAGCCTACCAGGGCAAAAAGTGTCAAACACATTATGCCATAAAACAATGCCCTAGTTATTTGTTGATGTTCATAACAATTGACTACCTGACTTGGTATACTTGTTTAATGATGGTTTAGCAGGAGGAGAAGATGCATGAGAAGTTTCATTTAGGTAAATGTGGGGTGTTGCATTTTGGGAAGGCAAATCAGGCTAGGAGGAATGCATTTAATACAGTCATAGAGTCATAGAATCATAGACTAATACAGCGTGGAAATGTGCCCTTCAGCTCAAACTAATCCGTGCTGACTATGATTGCCACTCAGCAAGTTCCAATCGCCTGCATTTGCTCCATATCCCTCTACAATCTTCACATCCATGTACCTATTCAAATGGTTTTTAGATGTTGCTATTGTACCCATCTCAACCACTTCCTCTGGCAGCTCATTCCATATATGCACCACCTTCTGTGTGAATAAATTGCCCCTCAGGTCCTTGTTAAATCTTTCCCCTCTCACCTTAAACCTATGCCTCTAGTTTTCAATTCCCCATCCCTGGGAAAAAGACTATATGCATCCATCCTATCGATGCCCCTCATGATTTTATCAATAAAGTTATCCCTCCTTCTCTACAGTCCAATGAATAAAGTCCTAATGATGAGGTGCTGGGGAGTGTTGCTGAACAAAGAGACCTTGGAGTGCAGTTTCATAGTTCCTTGAAAATGGAGTCACAGGTAGACAGGTTAGTGAAGAAGGTGTTTAGTATGCTTGCCTTTATTGGTTAGTGCACTGAGTATGGGAGTTGGGAGATCATGTTGTGGCTATACAGGATATTAGTTAGGCCACTTTCGGAATACTGCATTCTGTTCTGGTCTCCCTGCTTTAGGAAGAATGTTGTGAAATTTGAAAAGGTTCAGAAAAAATTCACAAGGATGTTGCCAGGGTTGGACGGTTTGAGCTATAGGGAGAGGCTGAATAGACTGAACCTACTTTCCCTCGATCGCAGAGGCTGAAGGGTGATTTTATAGAGATGTATAAAATTATGATGGGCATAGATATGGTGAATAGGCAAGGTCTTTTCCCCAGGGTAGCAGAGTTCAACCTAGAGGGCATAGATTTAAGGTGAGAGGGGAAAGATTAAAAAGGACCTAAGAGGTAAGTTTTTCACGCAGAGGGTAGTGTGTGTATGGAATGTGCTGCCAGAGGAGTTGGTAGAGACTGGTACAATTACGTCATTTGCGAGGCATCTGGATGAATATTTGAATAGGAAGGGTTTAGCGGTCTTTGGGCCATTTGCTAGCAAATGAGTCTAGATTAGATTAGATTCCCTACAGTGCGGAAACAGGCCCTTCTGTCCAACAAGTTTACACTGACCCTCCGAAGAGTAACCCACCTACTCACATACTCCCTACTAATGCACCTATCACTTTGGGTAACTTAGCATGGCCAATTCATCTGACCCGCACATATTTGGACTGTGGGAGGAAACCGGAGCACCTGAAGGAAACCCACGCAGACACAGGGAGAATGTGCAAACTCCACGCAGACAATCGCACGAGGCTGGAATTGAACCCGAGTCCCTGGTGCTGCAAGGCAGCAGTGCTAACCACTGTGCCACAGTGCCAAGTTGAACCAAAGGGTCTGTTTCCATTCTGTACAATTCTTTGACTCTATCACTGTAAGTAATGAATCCACCAGAAAGGTTCTCCAAGCACGAGAAAGACCTGAGCTTAGCTGTTCACCACAGGTCATCCGCACACAAAGAATTTACATGAGTACATAAGAACTAGGTGCAAGAGTAGGCATTCAGCACCTAATCCATCATTTAGTATGATAATGACTGATCTCATCTTGGCCTCAACTCTACATTCCTAACCACTTCCCGTTAACCTTCAACTCTTTACAAATTAAGAATTGTTATCTCCTTAAATATACTCAATGTTGTGACATCTACCTCAATCTGAGGGAATGAGTTTCATAGATTCACAATCCTTTGAGAGAATTAATTTCTCCTCATCTCTGTTCTAAATCAGCTATCCTTGATAACCCTGATCCTTAAACTTTGACCTCTCATTCTACACTGGCCCACATCAGGAAACATGTTCTCTATGTCTACTTTGTCAATTCCTTTAACATCAATTATATCTCCTCTCATTCTGCTAATCTCCAGAGAGTGTCAGCCTAAATGTCAATTTCTCTTTATAAGCCAAATCCCTCATCTCTGGAATCAATAAAGTGAACTTTCCTCTGAACTACCTCCAAAGCAACTACATATCTGCTCAAGTATGGAGACCAAAACTACACCCAAACTCCAGGTGCAGCCTCATTAATGCCTTGTACAGATGCAACAACTTCCCGACTTTTATATTTTGTTCCTTTAGCAATAAATGCCAAAATTCAATTTGCCTCCTTATTAGGACAGCATGACATCTCAGTAGTTAGCACTACTCCTTCACAGTGCCAGGAACCTGGATTCAATTCCAGTCTTGGGTAACTGTATGGAGTTTACACATTCTCTCTATGTCTGTTTGGGTTTACTCCAAGTGCTTGGTTTTGTCTCACAGTCCAAAGATGTGGAGATTGTGTGGATTGGCCATGTAAAATGACCCAGTAGTGCACAGGTTACATGGGTTAGCCTTTGAAAATATGGTGATAGTGAGGGGGAGCTGCGCCTGGGTGAGATGCTCTGCAGAGGTTCGGCACAGACTTAATAGGCTAAATGGCTTCTTTCCGCACTGTCGGGATTCTATGATTACCCGCATATTAATTTTCTGCAATTTATGCACAAGACACCCAGATATCCCTGCACTGAAGCACACTGAAGTTTTTCTCCATTTAGGTAATATATTGCCTTACTATTAGATTAGATTAGATTACATTACAGTGTGGAAACAGGCCCTTCGGCCCAACAAGTCCACACCGACCCGCCGAAGCGAAACCCACCCATACCCCTACATTTACCCCTT
>NC_057712.1:45556948-45559436 GCF_004010195.1 Chiloscyllium plagiosum
ACGTGCAAACTCCACACAGTCAGTCGCCTGAGGCGGGAATTGAACCCGGGTCTCAGGCGCTGTGAGGCAGCAGTGCTAACCACTGTGCCACCGTGCCGCCCACAATTCTTCTGCTGACCAAAATGGATAGCGTCACACTTATCCATGTTAAATTTCATCTGCCAAGTTTTAAACTCCCTCTGCCAAATTTTGGCCCACTCACCAAATTTATTGCTTGTAAATGCTGGCCTAGACAGTGACACCCTCATCCCATCAATGAATTTAAAAAAAGATTCTCATCTTTTTATTGAAACTTACTTTCTTACTTTTTTAGTGTTATCTGCAAAATTGCCAATTGCACTTTTTAGACCTGCACCCAAATCACTGCTATAGTTTGTTAATATATGGTGCCCAAGAAACAAACCTGTGGCACCCCACCAGTTAGATCTTACCAAGCAGAAAAAGACAATTTATCCTGACTGTTTACATTGTATTAGTTAGCCAATCCTCTATCCAAACTAATGGAAAATAAATCATCATAGCAGCATCCAGCTTTCTTGGAATTATTGAGGCTACTTCTATAGATTGGTTTTAGTTTGTTGAATCATGGGATGTGAATGGCACTGGCCAGGTTAGCATTTATTGTTTAATTGCCTCAAGGGCAGTTATGAGTCAACCACGTTGTTGTGGGTCTGGAGTCAGATGTCAGCTAGATTAGGTAGGAATGACAGATTTCCTTTCCTAACGGACAACAGTGAACAAAATGGTTTTTTAAGATATTCAACCATGGTTACACAGTCACATTTCGACCTACTTATTCCACCAGATTGTTACTGAATTCAAGTATCACCATTTGGCATGTTGAAATTTGAACCCACACCCCCAGAAGATTACACTGATGCTCTGGATTACTGGCCCAGTGACATTACCATGAAGCTATTGCCTCCGTATATATGTCATTTATCAGAGTAAAGATGATGCTTACTCATGGCAATGACCTGCATAGGGAAATCTTTTAATATGGAGAGGCTATTGCGATCTAGGTAGCTCAGAGCAGTGCCTGATTCTGTGCAGCATCCAAGGAGCAGCGAAATTGACGTTTCGGGCAAAAGCCCTTCATCAGGAATAAAGGCAGAGAGCCTGAAGCATGGAGAGATAAGTTACAGGAGGGTGGGGGTGGGAGATAGGCAGGTAGGACAAGTCCGGACAAGTCATGGTGACAGTGCTAAGCTGGAAGTTTGGAACTAGGGTGAGGTGGGGGAAGGGGAAATGAGGAAACTGTTGAAGTCCACATTGATGCCCTGGGGTTGAAGTGTTCCGAGGTGGAAGATGAGGCGTTCTTCCTCCAGGCGTCTGGTGGTGAGGGAGCGGCGGTGAAGGAGGCCCAGGACCTCTATGTCCTCGGCAGAGTGGGAGGGGGATTGAAATATTGGGCCACAGGGTGGTGTGGTTGATTGGTAGCGGGTGTCCCAGAGAAGTTCCCGAAAGCACTCTGCTAGGAGGCGTCCATTCTCCCCAATGTAGAGGAGACCGCATCGGGAGCAACGGATGCAATAAATGATATTAGTGGATGTCCAGGTAAGACGTTGATGGATGTGGAAGGCTCCTTTAGGGCCTTGGATGGAGGTGAGGGAGGAGGTGTGGGTGCAGGTTTTGCAGCTTTGCGGTGGCAGAGGAAGGTGCCAGGATGGGAGGGTGGGTTGTAGGGGGACGTGGACCTGACCAGGTAGTCATGGAGGGAATGGTCTTTGTGGAAGGCCGAAAGGGAAATATATCCCTGGTGGTGGGATCTTTTTGGAAGTGGCGGAACTGTCGGTGGATGATTTGGTTTATGCGAAGGTTGGTAGGGTGGAAGGTGAGCACCAGGGGCGTTCTGTCCTTGTTATGGTTGGAGGGGTGGGGTCTGAGGACGGAGGTGCGGGATGTGGAGGAGATACGTTGGAGGGCATCTTTAACCACGTGGGAAGGGAAATTGCAGTCTCTAAAGAAGGAGGCCATCTGGTGTGTTCTGTGGTGGAACTGGTCCTCCTGGGAGCAGATACGGCGGAGGCGGAGGAATTGGAAATACAGGATGGCTTTTTGCAAGAGATAGGGTGAGAAGAGGTGTAATCCAGTTAGCTGTGGGAGTCGATGGGTTTGTAAAAAATGTCAGTGTCAAGTCAGTCGTCAGTAATGGAGATGGAGAGGTCCAGCAAGGGGGACGGAGGTGTCAGAGATGGTCCAGGTAAATTTAAGGTCAGGGTGGAATGTGTTGGTGAAGTTGATGAATTGCTCAACCTCCTCGTGGGAGCATGAGGTGGCGCCAATGCAGTCATCAATGTAGCGGAGGAAGAGGTGGGGAGTGGTGCCGGTGTAATTACAGAAGATCAACTGTTCTACGTAGCCAACAAAGAGACAGGCATAGCTGGGGCCCATACGTGTGCCCATGGCTACCCCTTTGGCCTGGAGGAAGTGGGAGGACTCAAAGGAGAAATTGTTAAGGGTGAGGACCAGCTCGGCCAAACGAATG
>NC_057712.1:45562089-45593207 GCF_004010195.1 Chiloscyllium plagiosum
TCCCTGACCTATCACCTTCATCCCCTCCCCCACTCACCTATTGTACTTTATGCTACTTTCTCCCCCCCCCCCCCCCCCCCCCATTTATCTCTCCACCCTGCAGGCTCCCTGCTCAGGCTCTCTGCCTTTATTTCTGATGAAGAGTTTTTGCCCGAAACGTCGATTTTGCTGCTCGTCAGAATCTGGTTTCCAGCATCTGCAGTCATTGTTTTTACCTGCCTGCTTCTTCCAGTCTATGTGCCTGATATTGGCTTATCGGAAAGGTTTACAGATCAGTAGTTCTCCTGTTTAACTGTGATGAATCCTATTCCATATGAGACACCCTGAGTTGATGCTTGAACTTGAACGTTCTATCCCTTTTATCACATTTTGCAGGACCCAAGTCATCTTACAGCAACTTTCTTCCAGATCTTCACGATATCCAATTGCCAGATTGCCCACAACGATCACTGTCCCTCTCATATTTGCTTCTGTCTCTGCCTTTAAACTGCCACAGTCCCCTGAGGAAATCTTGCTAAATTCTAAGTTATGGTTCCAGAGATATACTGGATTACTATATCCATCTGATTTGAGGTTTATATTATAAAACAAACAAACATAGTTTTAGCTAGAACAAAAATTAAATTACATCACTCAGTACCCTGTAGCTATTTTAAAAAAGTCACATTAATATCTCAGAACATTCATTTAATCAGATAAGGACTAATGTTTTATATTTCAGCAAAATAATGTTTTGGATCTAAAACTCATTATTTTACCACAGTACTTTCTTTCTTTCTGCACCAGTTGCCTTTTCAAATCCTTATAGTTGCAAATAATGTTTTTTTTCAGAATTTATTGACCTTGATAATCACTGTAGCAATATATATGCCACATTAAGTGGCACTTTGGAAAATTTTGTCAACCAACTCAAAGTATAAACATTTCCTGTCATATATTTTTAAGATAAATGCATTTTACTGCTCCAGAATTGCTAACACGTATGATTTCATTACCGATTTATTGATTGTGCATCATTGTTTAAATGCACAAGTTTCATGAGGTGCAAGAAGATTTTTTTCTCTCTTCACCTATTTTCCCAATGAATTTTACACATTGAAGCTACTACAAAATCATAAATATAATTCCAAGGAGCAGCAATGCTGGAAATATATTTTTCACCTCACTTACTGCAATTGCACAATTCAGAGAAATATTGTTTAGCTTAACAGTGATCTGAAGTTTAAAATGATCTAAAATAATGTGATTTACTAATCTGGCAGACATTTACTAGGTTCAATTATACTGTATATAAATACTCATTGTCCTTAAATAAAATAAAAACATGCAGATGTTTACAAGCTATTTTTATGTTCGGATTGTTCAGAACGTTTAACTGGCATTGGACAGAGCTTGTAAAAAAATAAATCAAGCAGTTGGTTGATTAATGCTTCAATGTACTGACTTCCCTCCTAGCACATATTTTTCTTTGCAATATTAATATTTAGTTTAAAATGAGGCTGGGTCATTAAGTATTTTCAAGGCTGAGGCAAACAGATTTTTAATCAGTAAAGCAATCAACGGTCAAGGGGAAAAGCCGGGAAATTGGAGTTGAGATTTATCAGATCAGCCATAATCTCATTGAATGGCTGAACATACCTGATGGGCTGAATGGTTTACTTCTGCTCCTTTGTCTTATGGTCAAAAAAGGTTCTATTATGACTTTACCCCCGAGGTAACCTCACTCCCAAACTGGAGATGACGATCCCATAGCACTATTTGAAGAGTTCTCAACAGTATTCATTATTCAAACACCATTATCCCAATACAGTTTTAAGAGCATGCATTGGCTGTCATATTTCTTACATTGTAACAGTGTCCACTCTTGAAAAGTGCTTGATCATCTGTAAAACACTTTAAAGCCACATATGACAGAACTTTTAAATATAGATGCCACTCCTGATGGCATAAACTGCGTGGTGCACCCTTCCAATCTTCAGTCTTTTGAGGTTTCATGTGCAAATTCAATTAAAAATTTGAAGTGCCTGTGGCATGCAAAAGAGATGTGTGTGATCTTGTGGCATGAGGAGATTTTCAGTCATAAAAACTGCCATGAGCTGACAATGCAGTGGGTACAGGCAGGCAACAAACCACCTGCTGGCTTCACTCTTTCTTGTGAAATGCATCTTCAATGATTTCTTCCTCAGCTCATTGAATCCTGCCTTCTGCTCTGGTGCTGCACGCTGCTAGCATTGCAGCCATGACTGTTGGCTGGCAAATGCAAGAATGGCAAATTTCAAATGATCACCACAATCTTTATCATGGGAGAATAAAAGTGTGTACAGGTTAGCAAATCGACTGATTGCCCAAGGCCTTGTCATGGTTAAACAACTGAAAGCGGAAGGCTTGCCAAGCTCCCTGATAGCTCAAAAAGGTTGAACACATTCTTTTTGTTTGTCAAAAACGTATCCATAGCAAGTGTGAATGAGCCACATTACAAGCTCAACTGCTCATAATTTTGATTGTTTATGTAACTTGGAGCACACTTAGGATTTGAGTCAAGAATGTGGTGTTGGAAAAGCACAACAGGACAGGCAGCATCCGAGGAGCAGGAAAATCGATGTTTTGGGCAAAAACCCTTCATCAGAAATGAGGCTGGGAGCCTTGGGGGTGGAGTGATAAATGGGAGGGGGGGATAGGGCTTGGGGAAGGTAGCTGAGAGTGCAATAGGTGGATGGAGGTGGGGGTAATGGTGATAGGTCGGAGAGAAGGGTGGAGCAGATCGGTGCGAAGGAAACTGTACAGATGGGACAGGTCATGAGGACGGTGTTGAGCTGGAAGTGGAGTAAGGTTGGGGGGAAGGGAAATGAGGAACCTTGCGAAATCCACATTGATACCATGGGGTTGGAGGGCCCCGAGGCAGAAGATGAGGCATTCTTTCTCCTGGCATCGGGTGGTAAGGGACTGGTGATGGAGGAGGCCCAGGACCTGCATGTGGAAGGGGGAGTTGAAGTGTTCGGTCACGGGCTGGTAGGGTTGGTTGGTGCGGGTGTCCCGGAGATCTTCTCTGAAGTGCGTTGTGAGTAGGTGTCCTGTCTCCCCAATGTAGAGAAGACCGCATCGGGAGCAATGGATACAATAAATGACATGTGTGGAAGTGCAGGTGAAATTTTGATGGATGTGGAAGGCTCCTTTGGAGCTTTGGATGGAGGTGAGGGAGGAGGTGTGGGCACAGGTTTTCAATTCCTGCGATGCCAGGGGAGGGTGCCAGGAAGGGAGGGTGGGTTGTTGGGGAGTGTGGACCTGATGAGGTAGTCGTGGAAGGAACGATCTTTATGGAAAGGGAAAGGGGTGGGGAGGGAAATATATCTCTGATGGTGGGGTCCGTTTGTAGGTGTTGGAAATGGCTTTGGCCCGAAACATCGATTTTCCTGCTCCTTGAATGCTGCCTGACCTGCTGTGCTTTTTCCAGCACCACACACTTCATTCTAATCTCCAGCATCTGCAGTACTCACTTTCACACACTTAGGATTGGTCAGCAAGTGCTGCTCCATCATGGAATCATGTCTAACAGCTGATGTTTCATTTTAGGTTTCACAAATGTGAACTGATTGAATAAACAACCTGTTCATATAACTCCAGATATACAGTAATGTAGTTGACATTGATATGGACAATGCTGGCCAGTCAATTATGCCCACATTCAATAAAAGAATAACAAAAAATCCATTGGGCCTATTTGGAGGTGGAAGAGGGCAGTCCAGTAAAAGAGCCTATTGGTAATATCATTACCTCTTGGGAACAGGTAATAAAGAACTGATTTTCCTCAATTGTATGGATTGATATCAGGTCACATGATACAAAATGACCTCCTTTGTTAAAAAGCTTAATGAATTCAAAATATTCTTTATACATAGCACATTTCACTGTAGAATGTGGTTATATTTCCATGGCCTTCCCCTACCCCGGACAATCATAGAATAATAGAATCCCTACCATATGAGAGCAGCCCATTCAGTCCATCAAGTCCACACTGACCCTTTGAAGACCATCCCACCCAGACACATCCTCATACCCTATCATTGTAACCTGCATTTACCATGGCTAACCCACCTAGCGTGAACATCCCCAGATACTTTGAGTAACTTAGCATGGCCAATCCACTTAAACTGGGTATCTTTGGACAGTGGGAGGAAACCAGAGCACCCAGAGGAAACCCATGCAGACACAGGGAAAATGTGCAAATTCCACACAGATAATCACCTGAATATGGAATCTTGGTCCCTGGTGCTATGAAGTAGCAGTGTTAATCACTGAGTCACTGTGCCACCACAATGCTATGCACATTCTTCACTTGGAATTACAAGTTCCTAAAATATCAGAAAGAACTTGTCAGTATTTACAGAAACAAAAGGCAGATTATGGAATTTTCATCTAAGCATACATTTATCTATTAGGAGAAAGTGAGGACTGCAGATGCTGGAGACCAGAGTTGAAAAATGTGGTGCTGGAAAAACACAGCAGGCCAGGCAGCATCCGAGGAGCAGGAGAATCGACATTTCGGACATAAGCCCTTCATTTCTGAAGAAGGGCTTATGCCCAAAACATCGATTCTCCTGCTCCTCGGATGCTGTCTGGCCTGCTGTGTTTTTCCAGCACCACATTTTTCAACAATACATTTATCTATTTCCCACCATGGCTGCAGGAAGCATCCCAAAGTGCTTCCCAGGTCAATGTAGTACATTCCAAGACCAGCCACCACCATACCACAAGAAACACCAAATCACTCCCTGACAACTGGTAAATCGCATTGCTGACAAGTTAATTCAGTTTTGATGGGAGCAGTAGAGTGTAAACATTGATAGAATATCAAGAGAGTGTCTCCTGCTCTTTACGAAAAGTAAAATGGCAATTGAAAAAGAGGCAGGGCCTAGGTGGAACATTTCTTCTAAGAGGTAGCATGTCCTACAATCCAAGACTGAATGGATTATGTTCAGGAGAGAAGTTCATGTCCACAACAATCTGACTTCGAGCTGAGATTCGTACCTGGTGTATTATGTTTCATAGCCAGTGTGGCAATATACCTCATATAAGTGTGCCCATGGTAGGTTATGTAACATGTGACCCTAGAATATGAAAGAACTTACATTCATTTTACTTTGGGATTACTGTGTGATTAATAGATTAAAGTTATCCCCAGACAGATATATGCCTGAGAATGTAAAGTTTTAACATAATGGTTAACAGCAATAAACGCCTGTCAGATTCTTCAACACCACAATATTTTCCATAGTTCCTTAGGTTATGAGGGATACCGTAAGCATCGGCACATCTGTTGAAATACCCTGCTGCATACAAAGCTCATACTGTGCCAAACTGATATTTTGCATGAGTTATACAAGGATCATGGGGTTATCTGGTCTCTGACTATGCAAAAATATTGACCTAATTATCAGCTAAGAATTAAGAAATAGTCCCTCCATTATTTGGACCCAATGTTGCTTTCTTCCTTCTCTGTTCATCCCTCAATCTCCATTATTAATCCCTACTTTTATTCAAAATTAAGTAGCATAGTATCAACTACCATTTAAAAAGTGTTGCTCGACATGTGTTGAAACCAATTTCCACACCCTGCCATGCTTTACAAATGTTGCCAAGCCAGTTTGGTAGAAAAATAGACATCCACGCAGTGGGTTCATGTGTTTGCATTTGCTTAGAGTTTTCAATGATCTAGTGATCATTGGTAGCAAACACCGGGGAAGGATGAAGGTTTTTTTTAAAAATGTGACCAGCAAGCTATTCTGTTTGAAAGACCAATTTTATTCGAGAGTAACTTTGTAATGAGAATTAGACAAATACTAAAAAGGTATGTCTTTCATGGTGATAGGGAAAGGCCAAGGGAGTGGGATCAATTGGCTAGCTCTTTCTAAGAGTCAGCATTGACAAATGGGCCTCTTCTGTGTTGTCTCATTCCATACTGAATGATAATGAACAGAACAAATAACTTCTATTCATGTCAACATTCCTATAGACATTTTCACAATCTCAGCACACTTCAATATGCTTTACAGTCTCTGAAGTAGCAACTGTAGTAATTGTCACAATGTAAGGAACACAGCAATTAATTTGTACACAGGCAACTCATACAAACAGCAATCTGATAGTCAAAATCTCAAAAACAGGTGATATGCTCCTTAACTGACAAACATTTGTCATGCAAACTTCCACTGTTACAAAATAGTGCAATGGTTTTATTTTTTAACTTCCACTGAACAGGTACAAAGAGCTTTGGTTTAAATGCCTTGTTCAAAAGGCAGATTCATTGAATGCACAGTACTCTCTCAGCACTGCACTGGAATGCTTGTCAAGATTTCCCACACAAGCACCAGCAGTGAGACTTGAACCCATAAATTTCTGATGCAGTAACAGGAGAGTTGCCAACTGAGCAGCCAGTAATGCACTGATTCTAACAAATTAGTTTTGAAATGTTGCTATATAGTCAAAAGACTGATAACTTAAACTTGCTGATACTTTTGCATCAATCAACTCAGCTTTCAAGCCCAATTGCAATTCCAGTGTGCAGAGATGTTTCTAAAAAGGCAAAGCAGTGAAAGAGTGGAAAGATAATGTTTAACAGCTGTTAGTTCACGGCCCCAAGTCTAAACAGTGCTGAAGTTTGTAAAAGTGGCAGGTACAGCTCAGTCCCACAAGGAGTTGCCAATGGAAGACTGATGAATAATGATTAGATCAGGACCTGCAACAACACCAATTTTACTCATGTCTTCAACTGCAGCAGCCCTTTGAGGAATGTTCATTGAAGATACAAAGAGGAAATAAGGAAATGATAAAATGACTGGCACAATGAGGAGAAAGATTAACATTAAATTAATGTCTTTGCTGAAAAGCTGCTGAGTTTGAAATTCAAACTGACAGGGACATGTGGCTGTAAGATGATTTTAAAGAAACAAAATATTAAGAACTGACAGATTCTGGGCAGAAGCAGCCTATACGTGTTGGACTTAGTGAGGTAATGGGAGATTGGGACTGAACTGGCAGAGGTAATCTCTGAATAGATGAAGGGGGAAAGAGGGAGAAATTTCAGTCATGGTGACAGCTAACAAATGGAACTCTTCCAATTTCACAGTAGTCATTGTGGATAGGATATCTGTTTAAAATACAATTAGAAAGAGCTGTTAATGGAGTATGAAATTAAATCAACAGTAAATACAATGGGCAACATCTATGGACTGCAGATGCTAGAAACCTGAAGCAAAAACAGAAATTTTCGGTGAAACTCAGATCTGGAAGCATCTGTTGAGTGAACATTCTGAGTGAACATTCTGAGTGAACATTCTGAGTGAACATTCTGAGTGAACATTCTGAGTGAACAATCCAGTGACCCTTCTTCTCTACGAGGCAGCTGTTGGACAATGAGACAATCAACCTCATTTCATTGTAACAGAATGACAAAAAGTTTGCTCTAATTATGGCATGAATGTGATTTGCAGAGTACATCACTCTGACTGAGGGAGCAGAACCTTGAACTAATGGCACTGTTTCTTAACTGTGATGATTCTGGTAACCGTATGGATGGTGATAGTGAGGGATTCAACAATATTAACACCATTGTATGTCATAGGATGGGGTTTAGATCGTCCCTTGTTGGTGACAGTCATTGCCTGGCATTTGTGTGGACGAATGTTGCTTGCCACTTCTCAGTCCAAGCTTAGATTTGTTGCATTTGAAAATGGACAGCTTCAGTATCAAATGATGCTGAACATTGTGCAATCATTGGTGAAAATGTCCACCTCTGCTCTTATAGTGGAGCGAGGTCATTGTAGCAGTAAAGATTGTTGGGCCGAGGATACTATACTGAGGAACTTCTGGAGAGATGTCCTGGATCGAAGATGACTGATGTCCAACAACATTTCTATCTCCCTATGTGCCAGGCATTGTCATCACTGAATCCTCCATTATCAACATCCTCAAAGTTACCATTGAGCAGAAAATCACCAGGGCTTGCTATATAAAAACAGTGCCTACAGAAACAAGCCAAAGGCTAGGAATACTGTAGTGAGTAACTCACCTCCTGATTCCCCAAAGCCTGTCCATCATCTACAAGGCACAAGTCGGGATTGTGATGGAATGCTCCCCACTTGCCTGGAAGTGCAGCTCCAACAACACTCCAGAAGCTTGACAACATCCAGGACAAAGCAACCCAATTGATTAGCTACACATCCACATTCACTCCCATTATCAATGCTCAGTAGCAGCAGTGTGTACTATCTATAAGATGCACCACAGAAATTTGGCAACAGTCCTTGAACAGCACCTTCCAAATCCACAACTATTACCACCAAAAATGTCAAGGGTAGCAGATGTATAGGAACATCATCTTTTGCAAGTTCCCTTCCAAGCCACACATCAACTTTACTTGGAAATGTACCATAGTTCCTTCAGGACACTGGATCAAAATCATGGAATTCCCTCCATAATGGTATTGTGTGTTAACCGACATGCATAGATTCTAATGTTTCAAGAAGGGAGCTCAGCACTACCTCCTCAAGGGCAACGATGATGGACGATAGATATTGGGCCAGCCAATGATGCCCATATCACACTAGTGAAAGAAAAAGGAGTTCCATAAAGAACACTGGTCCCTCTCTTAGACCTCTAATTCAGTTTAATGCAGAGCAAGCAAGTCTGGCAGACACTACTAGCTCCACATTGCATTTTGCTCAGGGAACACAATAATATTGTTCATGTAGTATTCACAATGAGCTTTCTGCACACTTATTGGCACAGCATCTTGATACATATTTTTAATTAATTTTTTCACGAGCTATACATTCACTGGTTGGGCAAGCATTCATTGCTCATCCCTAATTACCCAGAGAGCATTTTTTTTTTCTTTTTGAATCCTAGAATCCCTACATTGTGGAAACAGGCCCTTTGCCTCAACAAGTCCACACTGACCCTCCAAAGAGTCACCCACCCAGACCCATTCTCCTACCCTATTTCTCTACATTTGCCCCTGACTAATGCATCTAACCTACACATTCCTGAACACTATGGACAATTTAGCATGGCCAATTCACCTAACCTGCACATCTTTGGACTGTGGGAGGAAACTGGAGTACCTTGAGGAAACCAACTCAGACATGGGGAGAATGTGCAAACTCCACACAGACAGTTGCCCGAAGCTGGAATCAACCCTGGGTTCCTGGTGCTGTGAGGCAACAGTGCTAACCACTGAGCCACCATGGTTAAAAGTCAACCATGTTACTGTGGACCTGGAGTTATCTATAGGCCAGACCAAGTAGTGATGGCATATTTCCTTCCCTAAAAGGCATTAGTGATCCAGAAAAGCTTTTACAACAACTGTCATTGACATCATTCGGCCAGCATTTTTAAAATACAAAGTCCAGCTTTACTGAACTTGAATTCAAATTTCCCCATCTGCCATGGTGGGATCCAAACATTTGTCCCAGGGAATTAGCCTGGTAATCTAGATCAGGGGCATTACCACTATGCTGCTGCAACTACCCATTAATATCAGCTCTAAACATGGATATGCACATCTAAGTGCATGTAACAGTACTCAGTAACATATGTACTGCTGAATATGTTTTACAGATTTACAGTTAGTAATGAGTGACACCAATCATAATGCGCCTTGGTGATAGAGTGGATGAAGGGACTAGTAGGCTTTTTGAAAAAACACAAAGGGAAATGAAACTATACATATGAACAAAAACCTTCTGGACATACTCCAGATACCTGGGGTGCAAGGACTGGGTGGCTAAAATAAACATCCACTAGGGGTGATTAATATAGATCTGTGGTTCCATAGCATAGTTGCCGCAAACCAATCTTAAACTGGGAATATTACATAGAGGATGTAGAAGGTGTTGACAATAGAAAATGTTATTTATGCATCAGTTACTGGTCAGTGGAAACCAAAAAGTGTTTCACTGATCAATGTTCAAGAGCAGAAGTGAGAGAATCTCAAAATACATTTTCTTTTGTGTAGCATGGACTGATCATCTGTGCCATACAAATAAATTCAGTTTTTTAAACTAAACAAACAGTCTTCTACTTATTGGAAGCATGCCGCTGAACTATGGAGGAAGGTTGTTGACACTGAACATCTATGTATAGATTCTTTCACACAATCTCTGCCCAAGTAATGAACACTTGCCTTCAGGGTATTTAATGTTATTTGTCATTTTCTACTTATTTTACCTCATGTGACATATCCCAGATAGTTGAGTCACATTGAGTCAGCTATCTTGAACCTGATTAACAACACTATGGCCATGATATCACAAACTTACTTGGTCTGCGTTTGTGCTGACTGATGTTACTATATGTTATAAATATATAAATAACTGGCTACACTGACTTCATTACACAGAAAAAGTGACTGAAAGGCAAGGTTCCTTAATGCCAGATGCCACGTGAGATGATGCCATGTAACTATCTTAAAGGTATGGGCCAATTTGGTCTTGAATCTATGCCATAATATAATGGTAATAATCCCAACAGCTCCCATCTAAATTTGCAGTTTATCCATGTCCAGGACAATCACGACTGCAGTTCTGAATTCTGGTTGACATCTTAGAGGATTCTCATGTGGGGAACCATAAAACTCTCTGACATGAGGCTGACTACCACATTGTCATAATCTTTGTATAAACTAATCATGAAATGGTTTATGTCTCTGTCTGTCAGTCTGTGAATCCTGTCACTAGCTTACATTGTCTGGAGGTCAGAGTGTGAAGAGACAAATACCTTACACAGTAATTGCATGAGATCTTAATGGAACCATCTGCCAACATTTTTTACAACCTAAAACGTATTTGTGCAGCCAGTAAATGTGTCTCAATCATTGTTTTCCCTTTGCTAGGAACATCCAAAACCACCATCACCACCATTTAGATGGACAGTAGCAGAAGAGACATGGGAACATCACCAAATGCAAGTGCCCCTCCCAGCCACTCACCAACTTAACTTGGAAATACACCATCATTCTTTCAGTGTCACTGGATCAGAATCTAGAAACTTGCTTGTTAGTCTACCTACACCAAAAGGATTGCAGCAGTTCAAGGAGGAGTCTCGCCATTATCGTCTGAATGGCAATTAAGGATAAGCAACAAATAATTGCCTATAGATAAATGTTCAAATCTGATGAATGAAAGAAAAAAACTAATCAGGAATTTATTAAACTTTATTCAGTTTGCATTCATGTCACCAAGAATACGATTCCATGTGAAGAAAAGTGTCATCTCTCTCCTAGATGTAGGTCAGGTCACTTCAGAATCGAATTAGTGTAGCAGTACATCAAAATCAATTTCCATTCTCCACTTCAAAGAATCAGAGAATGAGACAATTCTGGAAACAGCCACTCTACCTATACTGTCTTGTTAAAAAAAACTATGCAATTAATGCCAATACAGTTACACAGTTCTTTACCTGAAACCCTTGGGGCCAGCTGGTTTTCAGAATTCAGAATATTTTGGATTTTGGAATAAATGACAGTTTTGCAGTGAAATAAAAATAAATGACTGAACAGTAGACGCACCTGTGAGTACTACAAGCACTGAGTCAGTGCTGGGCTACGTCAGCATGTCACATCTGAGTGATGTGGGTCAAGTGGATGTAGGGTTGGGTTAACTGTTTGTACCCCAAACAACCTTGTTATTGAGAAAAAAAAACTTCATGAAATTTGTGAGAAGATTTGTAGCTCGGGTGCTCGTTGTTGTGGTTCTGTTCGCCGAGCTGGGAATTTGTGTTGCAGACTTTTCGTCCTCTGTCTAGGTGACATCCTCAGTGCTTGGCAGCATCCTGTGAAGCGCTTCTGTGATGTTTCCTCCAGCATTTATAGTGGTTTGTCTCTGCCGCTTCCGGTTGTCAGTTCCAGCTGTCCATTGCAGTGGTCGATATATTGGGTCCAGGTTGATATGCTTATTGATCGAATCTGTGGATGAATGCCAGGTCTCTAGGAATTCCCTGGCTGTTCTCTATTTGGTTTGTCCTATAATAGTAGTGTTGTCCCAGTCGAACTCATGTTGCTTGTCATCTGCGTGTGTGGCTACTAAGGATAGCTGGTCATGTCGTTTCATGGCTAGTTGGTGTTCATGGATGCAGATCGTTAGCACACAAGTCAACAGCCACTCTCAAGACAGTAACTCACCAGAACGAAGGACCCGATACCCAGCATGAGCAAAACCAATGTAGTGTACAAAATCCCATGCAAGGACTGCACAAAACACTACATAGGACAAACAGGAAGACAGCTAACGATTTGCATCCATGATCACCAACTAGCCACGAAACGACACGACCAGCTATCCTTAGTAGCCACACACGCAGATGACAAGCAACATGAGTTCGACTGGGACAACAACCTAGACAGGGGACGAAACTTCTGCAACACAAATTCCCAGCTCGGCAAACAGAACCACAACAAACCTCACGAAAGAAACTTCGGATGTTGAGCTTTTCGGATGTTGAGATTTTGGATAAAGGATTGCGTACCTGTACCTTATACTTTCCACAGTCCCGTTAACCTTTTTTTTCTAATGCTGATCCAACTTCCCAAGTTATTGATAAATCACTTCCACTCTCCTTTCAGGGAGCACAGCTCACTGTTAAGAATTAAAAGTTAAAATAAAAAGTTTTCTCATGTCACCTCTATTTCTTTTGCCAAACTATTTAAATTTATGCTCTCTGCCACTAGACACAGTTTCTCCTTTTTCACTCAATCACATCTGCCCTTTGTTCCTGATCCTTAATTAGTCAATGAAAATTTCAAGTGGAATCTTTCCCTTCTGATGTTACCTATTTGCTGTTATGTTTAAAGAATAGAGGTCATCTTCTCTTCCCAACAGAGCATCTAACACATAGCACCATTATTTCCATTGATGAGGTACTGAATCTACGGTTAGAACAGGGATTGAACACAGTGCTATTGGCACTAATATACACTAATTCAGCCATCCAGCCAACTGAGTTAAGCACATCTCACACCCCAATATGTCTGAGCCATAGTGGCAACATCTGCTTTTTCTGCATGCTGTAGTCTGGAACCATTGATGGTGATTGAGGTTAACTTTTCTTTTCATCTCATGACTGACTCTTGCTGCCACCAATGGTGCATATTGGAAGGGTATACAAGTCAATATTAAATCTGTTTGGCTGTTTTGTGAGAGCGGTTTCTTTGATCATAAATCTTGGAGTGGCACTTGAATCGTGAGCTTCTGATTCAGAGCCAGGGACACTAGTTATTGCTCTATGAGACCTCTGAGAATACGACTTGACTGGCACCCCATACATCACATGATATTTTGCTCTCCCATTGCCAATGCAGTAGTAGCATTGTATACCATCTACAAGATTCACAGCAGCAATTCATAAAGCTTCCTTTGACTCACTTTCCAAATCCATGACCACTATAACCCCAAAAAAGAAGGGAAGCAGATTCATGGATATACTACCACTTGCAAGTTCCCCTGCAAGCCACTCACTATTCTGACTTAGAAATATATCACTGCTCCCTCATTGTCACAAGGACAAATTGCTGGAGCTCTCTACCTAACAGCATTGTGAGTGTCCCAACCCTGCAGAAACTGCAGCTCAAGAAACCAAAACTGCCTATCAATTTCTCCAGGGCAACTGAGATTGGGAAATAAATGTTAGTCTGGTCAGCTATGCTCGCATTCCTTGAATGAATGAAAAAGATAATCTTCAGCATTATTTTTAATAATTTATCTGTTGTTGTGTGGAAAACCCATGCAATGATAGTGTTTTCCCCATTAGATATACCATAATTTTTAATGCGCATATGAAGGGAGTTTGTTTACAGCTCAATAAATCTTCCCTGAAATGGTCCTGGCATTGGGATGGCAAGCTAGAAGAACTAAGTCATGAAAATTGCAGAGAGCAAGTAAGGATGGCTCCGCAATGCATTCCTACCCTTCAGGAAGTCTCCAATGAATGGGGCCAGATTAGCATTGGGAGCTGGCAAGCAATTGAAGTAATGCATTTAATAAGCCCCTTATAATGACTAATATCCCCAGCCCACTGGAGTGACCCACATTAGGTTCCCTACAGTTTGGAAACAGGCCCTTCAGCCCAACCAGTCCACACTGACCCTCCGAACAGTAACCCACCCAGACCTATTTCCCACTGACTAATGCACCTAACACTACGGGCAATTTAGCATAGCCAATTCACCTGCATATCTTTGGATTGTTGGAGGAAACCGGAGCACCCGGAGGAAACCCACACAGACATGGGGAGAATGTGCAAACTCCACACAGGCAGTCACCCAGGGCTGGAATTGAACCTGGGACCCTAGTGCTGTGAGGCAGCAGTGCTAACCACTGAGCCACTGTGCCACCTAAACTTCAACACCTCCTCAACTCCTAATGAAACATATTTTGCTCCCCGACTGTTACCATCTTCATTCAGGTGTAGATCCCCATCAGAGCTGTCTGTATTTCCAAAGATTGTTTACTAATCCTCATTACAAATCCACCAACAGCTACCTTGAGTACATCTTCTCATATCTGGGTTCCTGCAAGGACTCTATTTCATTCTCCCAGTTCCTCTATTTTATCTGTTCCAATGATGCTTTCTTCCACAACAGTCTTTATGATATGTCTTCTTTTCTTCTCTCAACAAGGTTCTCTCCCCATAATTTTTAATGTGCATATGACATTGGCTGGCTGTCAACAATGTCTGACTTATTTCCCATGCCTCTGCCCCTGCACTTTCCCCTCCCTTCTCGAATAAATGATACACTTTCAACTGCACTAGCCTCCACATTCTAAGGATTATCCTTCGCAATTCCTGCTGCCTCCGGTGTAATGCCACTGCAAACACATCATCTCTTCTCCTCTCCCATTAGCATTTCAAAGTGTCTGTTCCTCCTCTGACACCCTGGTCATCACCTTAGCCTCTCCCGAAGCACCATTGTTTGCAATCACAATACATTTATCACCTCACATTTATCTCATTGCACCTTACTGCCGAAAGCCTCAAAATACAGCCTTTCAAGTAAATCAACAATTTACTTGTTCTTCTTTCAATGAGGTCTATTATATTTGCAGCCTCTTTTCCAAGGAATGCTCTGGATTTTATGTTGTTTACAAGGGGGAAGGAGGAGAGAATGGAACAGATCACAAATATATCCAGAGCAAAAGATGTGGGAAGTGCTAATGGTAGTACAGGTGACACATTGATGCAAAAATCAGTGTAAATGATAGTTTTGAATACGAGACCACATATCAGCTCTGCTGAGAGAAAAGTCAACAAGACATAAACAAGATTTGGGTAGGAAAAGGTTTGTAATCAAAATGGAAGGCAATGCATGATCTTGCCTTTTCAATCCAGTTCATCCTCATCCTGTAGTTATGCATGAGAAGTCAGCTGATGCTGGTTCAAGCAGTGACTCCTTGTTGCCCACCCCAACCTCTTACTCTTCCTTCTGGTTTCTGTTTTAAAACAGCCAGCAACTGGCACTTGTCTGGTTAGAGCAGAAACTGGCGGAGGTGACAGAGCAAGAGCAACAGCACTGATGAAGTTTGCTGTCCTGTTTTTTGATTGGACATGTGCAACCAGCTTTAATATTTGTACTGGCAAGTCTAGGTAACATATGGTGACTCACAAGACATGGATGGGCTGCAGCCAAGTCAGAGGGAAAGAATGGTTCATTTCCTAAATTACTAGAAGCGGCAATTAGTTATTGAATTTCACATCCACAGGCTTTAATTAATTCACATTACAAGAAAATTCATGGCAGTTGAAGACAATTACTCAGCAATATTAATTTGTACTGAAGTCCCTGATGTTGAGTAAGGACATTAGGAACCTGGAGCATCTTTGCGATGATGTCATGGAGCTGCACATCACTGAATATAAATAGTAATGTGAGCAGAGTTAGAACAAACTAGAACTTGGGATAGTCTAGAACTCTGCAAATCGGCACAACTGCAATGAAGTAGGATAGATTAGCCCTTACCTAATAAGATCTGGTACATCTATGCTTAAAATGTCTCGCAGTATTTAGAATGAAAGTATAAAAGTATTCCTTAGAGATCTCAGCTTGAAGACAGTGCTTAATTTTGCCTTCTTCCCAACTAATCTGTCTCATACTGAAACTCAGTGTGGCATCAAACCACAAAATAAAAGATGTAAGAGAATAACGAGTTAGGAGAATCATGTACAGTAAAAGGAAAGATTAAGGAGATAACCTGATTGAACTGAAAAGATGAATCCTCTACATGAGTGAGAGGGACATTAATAGAAGCTGGAATAAAAGATTGTACATTGCTCTATATCCTGGAGGATGCGAGAACAAAGCAGAATTCTGTGAAGGCACGCTTGGACTGTAGCACTATTGATTTTTAATAAATGCATTTCAAGCTGTCTCTGAGGTTGGCAGTGTTGCTGGGAAACATTACAAAGACTGATGGGGACATGTTAACCCTGACAATGAGGAGGAACTAAGAGCCATTCACAAATGCCAACAGATGCACTTTGGGGAAAGCTGGCCCCGGTGCTCTGCTTCTGGATGATACATTGCTAGCTGTTTCACAAGTAATGGAGGTTGTCAGAAAGCGCTGGGTAGATAATTCTGTCATTTCTGGACTCTTAGGAAAAGAAATGAAACAAGACCGGAGATGCGAAGGGGATGAGATGGGGAAGGTAATTTTTCAGTTAAAGGCGAACAATTGGTCTTGGTTGGTTTTCAAAGATGACGCTAAACTGTGCTGTCAAACCATTAATTCTCCCATTGGTTCAAAAAAGTCACAACAGTATAGACAAATTCTCTCAGTAAATTGTAATCTTAATACAAGTGTAAGTGCAATTCTAGCTAGTTCAAGGGCTTTGCAAATGTATACCCTACAATTATTCATAGCCTATGTGAGGCCACTGCTTGCAAAGAAATGGCACTGCTCGAATAAGCAGTATTAAATTTTCCAAATCAAATTCACTTTTCTGAGTCAATATAAAACATGTGCATTATAAACTTGCGTCCCTGAATTCTTTGGAGACTATTTCATATTCAGAATTAGAAGAGTCAACATGATAATTACATTTTCTAATTAAATCTCATACAATTTGCTTATCTGTGTCAGGAAGGAATGGAACCCCTACAGGAACATATGACAAATTCTACAAAGTATATCCATTACTTTAAAGTGATCTGGTTTAATACCACTGGGTGACTTTAACAGAGGGGATTTATACAACCTGCATCTAATGAATATTTTTCTTTTGTCAGCCGCCTTCATTACCTTCTACTTCATCTGTAGAAAGTTCCATTTTACAGGTGAGAATTGAAAAAAGGTGCTAAAGACTGAAAAAGCAAGGAAGTTCTGTAAAACTGTATTAAATACTAACTTTATTCCAGTTGGGATATTGTGTCTTTCATTGTGTGGTTTGATCTTACATGGTACTTGGGTATGTAGCAGATTGGTCAAATACAAGTCAAAGTCAAGAATGGTCTTCAATCTTACAAACTTCAAAGGAACGCTCTTTTTTATTTCTATCCAGCTCTCTCAGAACCAGCTCTCAGAGGGAACAGAACCTCTGACACTCCTTTTTTTTTTGTTTTAACCCCCACACTACCACCTAATTTAGGGTGGCATGGTGGCTCAGTGGTTAGCACTGCTGCCTCACAGCACCAAGGTCCCAAGTTCAATTTCAGCCTTGGGCGATTGTCCGTGTGGAGTTTGCACATTCTCCCTGTGTCTGCATGGGTTTCCTCCCACAATCCAAAGATGTGCAGGTCAGGTGAATTGGCCATGCTAAATTGTCCATAGTTGCTCGGTGCAATAGTCGGGGGGTGAGGTGGGGTGGGTTACTCTTTGGAGGGTCGGTGTGGCCGAAGGGCCTGTTTCCATACTGTAGGGAATCTAATCTAAACTGCAGTAGTGCTTATATTTTCCCCAGCATCCATGTTGTGTGCGTGCAGATATGAGACACAGTGAAAGACACAAGGTGTACAAGTCTTTATTCAATTAGGAATGCTCTTAATTGTGATTTCATAAGTACTGTTAAATTCCATACAAATCAATGATGTCTGTGTGCGTGTGCATGTGCGTGCACATGCAAAAGAGTCATCCATAGTCATCCACAGTGAAGGACATCAATAACATGGAGAGATTGACAAGCTGACAAAGTTGTCATCATAGGGAAGAAAGATACATAGGAGATCTGGTTCCTCAAAATTCTGGATGTTTTTGGGATATAAATAATGAGAAACAGTTTCCAATGAAGAGTTGGTCAACTTATTTTCGGTAATGAGCATAAGAACCAAAGTGACAATTACATTATGCAGTGAGTTGTTGTGGTCCACAGTGCACAACCTAACGAGGTGGTGGGTACATGTCCACAGTGGATTTAAAAACATAAACTTTGCAGGGCAATTGGAAAAGTGCAAGGGTTGACAAAATTGCATCATGGGTAACTCTTTTTCAAAGGATTGGCTCAGAGACAATCAGTCAAATGGTCTTCTTTTGACCTCATTCTACAGGACAGCTGGGTTCTTAGATTACTACACAGTCTATAGATAACACATGGTAAGACCTCTACATGAGAAAAATCTATTAGGCCCCCCCTCCCCCATGCTTGATAATCTAAACACATTTGTTTCTATTTGAGGAGAAACGAAGACCACTCAAATAACATAGGACTAACTTGAACAAACCAGTTTGATCAAAACATCAGAGTTTGAAACAAAGCTATTTCAGGGTAAGGCCAAAAAGAAATTTATTTTTCAGAAACAAAACAACCCTCCTGTGCCATACTAATTTAGAGGAGGAAAAGATGTTTGAGGCTCTGGTTGAGCCACTTTCAAAGGTGCTGTACACAGAGTGACAAACTATACACTTAATGGAGCAAACTATTTGTGAAAATACACTTTTTCTGTGTTGCTGAGGTCAAAGTGCTGGAAAGGAAGTTCTGCTTCATGCATACAATCCCACCAGATTGCGATATGTCCCTTCATTTACAGAAGTGACACAGTCCTGATATTTACACACCATAAACCCTTGAACTCGATTGTTAGATAGAAAGATAGATGGGTAAGTTCAAGATTATCCATCCAGCTATCTATCTAATCTGCCTTCAATGTATTCAATGACACTGTGCCCACTGCTCTCTGAGGCAGAGTTCCTAAGCTTCGCTACCCTCAGAGAAGAAACATTACCCTCTGAGAAAAATATTGTCCTCACCTTCATCCTAAAAGGGAGGCCGTTTATTATTAAACTGTGTTTCCCAGCTCAACTTTCTACAAGGAGAAATATCCTCAAAGCATCCACCCTTATCTAGTAAAATAAGAGCACCTCATTCTTCTGAAATCTGATGGATACAGGCTCAGTCTCTCCACCTTTTCTGCATATTGATAGCCAACTTCTTCCAGTTAAGTTCTGAAGCTTGAGCTGGCTAGTGAATGCTTCAAGTTAGTCTCAAGATTATTTTTAAAAATTATAATAAAGCCATAAGATATAAGAGCAAAAAAGATCATTTGGACTATCAGTTTGCCATTCAATTACTTCATGTCTGTTCTGATCATCCTCAACTCAATTTTCCTGCCGATTCCCTTCCTGATTAAAAATCTGTCTATCTCAGTCTTGAAGATACTTAGTGACTTACCTTCAACAGCCGTCTGCAGTCATAAACTGCACAGATACACTACCCCCAGGGAAGAAATTCTTCCTCATGTTTTAAACCCTCCACCGAAGTTATGCCCTCTGGTCCTAGACTCACCCAAAAGGAAAGCAATGTTTTCCCATTAACCCTGGCATGTGACAGAAGAATCTCATACGTTTCAATAAGATTTTGTCTCATTCTTCAAAACGCTTATGAGTACAGGCTCAACCGACTCGATGCCTCTACATAAGGAAGTCGCTCCCATACCCAAAGCAAACAAGTCAATGTTCTCTGGACTGTATCCAATACTGGTATGTATTTCCTTATATAATGGGGCCAAAACTGTTTATAGTATGGGAGCTGTAGTTGACTAGTATCGTGAAGAAAGTGAGAACTGCAGATGCTGGAGATCAGAGTCGAGAGTGTACTGCTGGAAATGCAGGTCAGGCAGCATCAGAGGAGCAAGAGAATCAACGTTTTGGACATGAGCCTTTTATCAGGAATGAGGGCCTCATTCCTGATGAAGGGCTTATGCCTGAAGTGTTGATTCTCCTGCTCCTCGGATGCTGTCTGATCTGCTGTGCTTTTCCAGCACCACACCCCTGACTAATAACATAGTTTTAGCAAGACCTCCCTACTTTTATGAACCGTTCCCTTTGAAATGAAGGCCAATAATCCATTTGCCTCCCCTTTACCTGTTGAGCATGAACACTATTGATCAAGTGAGGAAGAACAAAAAACAGTTGAAAATAAATTTAGGAAGAATAAGGGCAAACATAACTACATATTGGATGCAAATAATCTGGTGTAATATAACTGTGGCATAAACTGCAACCTGTGCTGTAATAAAAGGAAAGTATAGAATTCAGGAACGAGCATCTTCATTCACTCAAAGTGACTGCACAGTCGAGGATTATGGCTGTAATTTATAACACCGGAGTTCTGCGAACAGAAAGGCCTATTTGTTCATGGTGCATTAGTTTAATATCCATAAGATTAAATGCTCTCTTCCCAATTCTTACTTTTTTTTCTTCTTCTGTCCATTATCAGTTATAAATAATAGGAAACAAACACACCTCTAGCATTATAAAGTCTGAATAAGAAAGACACACCTCACTCATCTAACTAAGGTCCTCACAAAATCTCTGATTGTTGGAAAGATTGCACTGCCCTTGCAACTGGCCTTGCTGAATGAATTAAGGATTTGTTACAAACTATATCCCAGAGCCACAGAGAATGAAAAAGAATATCATTCAGCCCATCACTTCTGTTTAACCTTTAGTTGGATCAATCCAAAATTAATTCTGCAGTCCTTCTATCACCCCATTGCACTACTTATTTCAATTCACTAGGAGCTGGCCTCGTGGTTTTATGGCTCGATGATTAATCCAGAAACCCAGAATAGTTTTCTGGGGACCTGGGTTCGAATCCTGCTATGGCAAATAGTGAAATTGAATTCAATAAAAAAAAGGCTGGAAATACGAGTCGACTGATGACCTTGAAACCATTGTCAATTGTCGGAAAAAATCCCACCTGGTTCACTAATGCCCTTTAGGGAAGGAAATCTGCCATCCTTACCTGGACTGGCCTACATGTGACTCCAGAGACACAGCAATGTGGTTAACTCTAAACTGCCCTTGAAATGGCCTGGCAAACCACTCAGTTGTATCAATCCTTAGAAAGTCACAACAAAGAAAGGAAACCAAGACGGATCACCTGACGTCGATCTTGGAACCGGAAAAGAAAACAGGGAAAACACAAAAAGCTCTGTTGACCATGCGAAGTCCTCCTTACCAATATCTGGGGGCTAGTGCCAAAATAGGGAAACTGTCTCACAGACTAGTAAAGCAACAGCCTGACATAGTCATTCTTACAGAATTATGCCTTATTGGTAACACCCCAGACATCACCATTGGCATCACTGGATATGTCCCATTGGCAGGACAGACCCAGCAGAGATGGCATCATAGTGGCATACAGTCGGGAGGGAATTACCTTGGCAGTCCTTAACATCAACTCCGGACCCCATGAAGAATCATGTCTTTAGGTTAAACACGGGCAAGGACACTTCTTACTCGCTACTGTGTACCGTCTTCCTTTGGCTGATAAATCAGTGCTCTTTCATATTGAACAACACTTGGAGAAAGCACTGAGGGTGGCAAGGGTGCAAAATGTACTCTGGATAGGGGATTTCAATGTCCATCACCAAGAGTGGCTCAGCAGCAGCATTATTGATCGAGTTGGTCAGGTCCTAAATAGTATAACTGCTAGACTGGGTCTGTGGCAGGTGGTGAAGGAACCAGTAAGGGGAAAAAATATACTTTACCTCATTCTTACTAATCTGCTGGCTGCAGAAGCATCTGTCCATGACAGTATAGGTAAAAGAAACAATGCAATGTCCTTGTGGAGACAAAGTCTCGCCTTCACATTGAGAACAACCTCCATCAGGTTGTGTGGCACTATCACTGTGCTAAATGGGACAGACTTCAAGCCGATCTAGCAGCTCAAGACTGGGCATCCATGAGGCGCTGTGGGCCATCAACAACAGCAGAACTGTACTCTAGCACAATCTGCAACCTCATGGACGAGCATATTTCCCACTCAACCATTATTATCAAGCCAGGGGATCAACCCTGGTTCAATAGAAAGTGCAGGAGGGCATGCCAGGAGCAGCATCAAGCATACCTAACAATGAGGTGTCAAACTGCTGAAGCTACCAAACAGGACTACTTGCTTGCCAAATGGCATAAACAGCAAGTGATAGACAGAGCTAAGTGATCCCACAACTAACAGATCAGATCTAAGCTCTGCAGTCCTTCCATATCCAGTCATGAATGGTGGTGGACTATTAAACAACTCACTGGAGGAGTAGGCTCCACAAATATCTCCATCATCAATGACGGAGGAGCCAGCAGATCAGTGCAAAAGATAAGACTGATGCATTTGCAACAATCTTCAGTCAGAAAGTTCTGACTGGATGATCCATTTCAGGCTCTTCTAGTGGTCCTCAGTATCACAGATACCAGTCTCCAGCCAATTCAATTCACTCCACATGATACCAAGAAATGGCTGGAGACACTGAATACTGCAAAGGCAATGGGCCCTGATAACATTCTGGCAATAGTACTGAAGATGTGTGCTCCAGAACTTGCTGCTCCACTAGTACAGTTACAATACTGGCATCTACCCAACAATGTGGAAGAGTGCCCAGGTTTATCCTGTACACAAAAAGCAGGACAAATCCAACCTAGCCAATTATCACCCAATCAGTCCAGTCTCCATCACCAGTAAAATGATGGAAGGTATCATCAACAGTGCGATCAAGCAGCACCTGTTCAGCAACAACCTGCTTAGTGACGCCTAGTTTGGGTTTTTCCATGGTCACTCAACTCCTGATTTCATTGCACCCCTGGTTCAAACATGGACAAAAGAGCTGAATTCCAGAGGTGAGGTGAGAGTGACAGACCTTGATGGAGTATGGCATCAAGGAGCCCTGGCAAAACTGGAATCAATGGGAGAGCAAACACTCCCCTGGTTAGAGTCATACCTGGCACAAAGGAAGATGGTTATGGTTATGGAGGGTCAGTTATCTCAGCTCGAGGACATCTCTGCAGGAGTCCCTCAGGGTAGTGTCCTCGGCCCAACAATCTTCAGCTGCTTTTTCAATGCCCTTCCCTCTGTCATAAGGTCAGAAGTGGAGATGTTCGCCGATGATTGCACAGTGTCCACGCCATTCACGACTCCTCAGATACTGAAGCAGGCCATGCTCAAATGCAACAAGATTTGGACAATATCCAGGCTTGGGCCAACAAGTGGCAAGTAACACTTGCGCCAGACAAATGCCAGACAATGACCATGACCAGTAAGAAGCATTCTGACTACCGCTCCTTGCCATTCATTGATATTACCATCACCGAATCCCCCACTGTCAATATTCTTGGGTTACCATTGACCAGAAACTCAACTAGACTCACCAATATAAACACAGTGGCTACAAGAGCAGGTGAGAGACTAGGAATACTGCAGCGAGAAACGCACTTCCTGACATCCCAAAGTCTATCCACCATCTACAAGGCACAAGTCAGGAGTGTGATGGAATACTCCACACTTGCCTGGATGTGTGCAGCTCCAACAACACTCAAAAGCTCGACACCATCCAGAACAAAGCAACTTGCTTGTTTGGCACCACATCTACAGACATTCAATCCCTCCACCACCAGCACTCAGTAGCAGCAGTGTGTACTATCTACAAGATGCACTGCAGATATTCACCAAAGATCCTAGAAAGCATCTTCCAAATCCATGAC
Organism: Chiloscyllium plagiosum; assembly: GCF_004010195.1. Taxonomy (NCBI): domain Eukaryota; kingdom Metazoa; phylum Chordata; class Chondrichthyes; order Orectolobiformes; family Hemiscylliidae; genus Chiloscyllium; species Chiloscyllium plagiosum. The sequence continues at coordinate 45,586,041 of NC_057712.1, forward strand.
TACTTCCATCTCAGAGGACAAGGGCAGCAGGTACTTTGGAACACCTCTCTCTGCAATTTCCCCTCCAAGCCACTCATCATCCTGACTTGGATATATATTGCCATTCCTTCTCAGTCATTGGGTCAAAATCTTGGAATTCTCTCCCTACCAATATTGTGGGTCAACCCACAGCACCCACAGGACTGCAGCGATTCAAGAAGGCAGCTCAGCACTACTTCTCAAGGGCAAATAGGGATTGGTGATCAGTGCTGGCCAGCCAGCAACGCCCAAGTCCAACAAATGAATTAAAAAAAAAATTCAAGCATGTAATACTGGTGATGTCTAATGAGGCAAACTTGATTACGGAGCTGAAGGTAAAGGAATCTCAATGGGGCAGTGACCATAATATGACAGAATTCACCTTTCAGTTTGAGAGGGAGAAGCTTGAATTGAGTGTAATGGTTTTCAACTGAGTCAAGGTAACGACAAAGACACAAGAGGGAAGTTAACCAGAGTTCATTGGGAAGGGAGCCGAGCAGAGAACAATGTAAAACAACAATGATGGGAGCTTCTGGGGATAATTCGGGAAGCAGTGCAGAAGTTCACCTCAAGGAACAAGAAACATACTTAGGGGAGGCTGAAGCAACCATGACTGTCATGGAAAGTCAGAGACAGCATAAAGGCAAAAGGAAAAGCAAACATTGCAATGAAGATTAGTTAAAAGCCAGAGGATTGGGAAGATTTAAACAGTGGTTAGCACTGCTGCCTCACAGCGCCAGAGACCCGGGTTCAATTCCCTGCCTCTGTGTGGAGTTTGCACATTCTCCCCGTGTCTGCGTGGGTTTCCTCCGGGTGCTCCAGTTTCCTCCCACAGTCCAAAATTGTGCAGGTTAGGTGAATTGATCATGCTAAATTGCCCATAGTGTTAGGTGAAAGGGTAAATGTAGGGGAATGGGTCTGGATGGGTTGCTCTTCGGAAGGTCGGTGTGGACTTGTTGGGCCTAAGGGCCTATTTCCGGGTCTGGATGGGTTGCGCTTCGGCGGGTCGGTGTGGACTTGTTGGGCCTAAGGGCCTATTTCCACACTGTAAGTAATCTAAGAATAACTAAAAAAGCAATGAGGGTGGAGAGGAGACAAAAATTGAGAGTAAGCTAGTTAGTAATATAAAAGATGATATCAAGAGGTTTTTACATTTATAAATGGCAAGAGAGAGGAAAGAGCAGAAAATAAGCTGGAGAAGTCACAATGGGAAGCAAAGAAATTACAGGGAACTAAACAGGTGCTTTGTGTCAATTTTCAGTGGAAAGCACCAGTAGCATGCCAGAATTTCAAAAGAATCATGAGGTAGAGCACTGTGGCCATCACTAAGGAAAAAGTGCTGGGGAAGCTGAAAAATATGAAGGTGGATAAATCATTCCAGAGTTCTGAAGGAGATAGCTGAGGAGATTGTGGAGGATGTGGTGGTGATCTTTCTGGAATCACTGGAACCAAGGAAGATCCCAGAGGACTGAAAAATGGCTAGTGTAACACCCCTGTTTAAGAAAGGAGGGAGGCTGAAGATGGGAATTTATAGGCTGGTTAGCCTGATTCAGTCAATGGTGAGATTGCATTAAGGATGAGATTGTGAAGTATTTGGAAGTGCAAGATAAAACAGTGCTGGCTCAGCACAGCCTCATCATGGGGAGGTCTTGCCTGTGAAATATGCTAGAATTCTTGATGAGATAACAAGCAAGTTAGACAAAGGAGAGCCAGTGGTTGAGATAAATTTTCAGAAGGCCTTTGAAAAGATGCCGCACAGAGATCTGCTCAATAAGACAAGAGCCTGTGATGTTAGGGATAAAGTACTGGGATGTTTGGAGGATTGACTGACTGGTAGAAGGCAGAGAGTGGGGATGAATGTTATTTTGAAATGGGAGTCGACAACAAATGGAGTTCCACAGGGGTCAGATTTGGGACCACAACTATTCATGTTATACATTAACAACCTGGATGAAAGCACTGAGGGGCATTATTTTTAGAGTTGCAGATGTCATAAAGTAAGGAGAGACAAGTGGTGTTGAGGAAGCGGGGAGGCTGTAGAAGGACATGGTAAGGCTAGGAGAGTCATAGAAGGTATAGAGGTGAAGATTATTTTCTAAATGGGAAAAAGCTTCAGACATCTGAAGGCCAAAGAACTTAGGAGTGTAGTTCAAGATTCTCTTAAGGTTAACATGCAGATTCAGTTGGCAGTTAGGAACGCAAATGCAATGTTGGCATTTCATTTCAAGATGGCTAGAATACAAGAGCAGGGATGTAGCACTGAGGTTGTATAAGGTCTAGTCAGACCACCTTTGGAATAAAAGAATGCTCCTGGGCTTGAAGGGCTTGTCATATGAAAAGCGGTCCAGGATTATGCGTTCCTACTCAACAGAGTTCAGAAGGATGAGTGGGATCTTATTAAAACTTACAGAATTCTGAGAGATCTGGATAGAATCGACATGGAGAAGATATTTACTAAGATAGACTAGGACTCAAGGGCACAGTCTCAGAGTAAAGGCACGACTCTTTAAAATGGAGATAAGGATGATATTGCTCAGCTAAACGGCGGTGAGAATATGGAACTCATTGCCACAGATGTCTGAGAAGGCTAAATCACTGACTGTATTTAAGACTGTGTTTAGATGGATAGTTCTTAATTAATAACAGGATCAAAGGTTAATAAAAATAAATTACTTCTGAAATTTCAATTAAGCTCCAGATTTAACTCATCATTTCTTCACAATTCACAAGGAAGTGATTGGCTCATTGTGACTATGCCAGTCAACAAAGAATTGGCTGCACTAGCCATTTTCTGATGCTTGGTGCATGTCGGTAGAGGCAATGAAGCCACATGTTAATAACTAAACACTGCTGAAATATTCAGGCGGTGAGTTTCAGACTTCCATCTTCTGTGTAAAAACATTTCTCAACTTCCCTCTTATCCATCGACCTCTTACCTTAAATCTAAGTTCTCAGATTACTGACTACGCTATTAATTGAAAAAGTGCCTTCCAATCCACCCTGTCAATGCCCTTCAATCTTGTGCACCTATATCATGTTCCTCTCAACCTTCACTGCCATTCAGAAAACAATTCCAACCTAACCAACATAACTCAGACCCTCCAGCCCAGGCAGCATCCTATTACCTTGCTCTGAACCATTTCATCCTTCCCAAATGTTTTGACCAGAACTGCATGCAGTACTCCAGTTTTGGCATAACCAGGGTATTAAACAGTTCTAGCATAACTTCCTTGGTCCTGTATTCTATGCCTCAACTAATAAATACAAGCATCTCATATGCTTTATTAACCACCTTATCTACTGACCCCAGTGGATATACACACTAAGGTCCCTCTGATCTTCAGTACCTTTGAGGGTGCTATCATTCATAGAGTAATCCCTTCCCTTGTTAATCCTCCCCATGTGCATTACTTCACACATGCCCAGTTTGAATTGCATTTGCCATTGTTTTACCCAGCTGACTAGTCCATCTAGTCCATTGATATTCTCCTGCAGTTTACTGCTAAGCAGTATTCACCACTTTACCAATTTTCATATATCTGCAAGCTTCATTAATAAACATCACAAACATTAAAGACTCCAGCACCAAGCCCTGTGGAACATTATTTGAAACAGATATGCAGTAATAGAATCTTTCTACCATCATTCTCTGTTTTTTGCCTCTAAGCCAATTTTGAATCCAATGTGACACTATGCCTTCAATTCCATGGGCTCTTATTTCTTGAGCAATCTGCCATGAGGAATCTTATCAAAGCTTTGCTGAGGTCCATGTGGATCACATCAAATGCATTACTCTTATCACACTCCTAGTTACCTCCTGAAAAAAATTGACCAGATTTGTCAATCACGATTGTCCCTTAATACATTCATGCTGACTATCCCCAACTAATGTGTGTCACTCCAAGTGAAAATATATTCTGTCTCAGATTTTTTCTGTGGACCTCTCTAGCACCAAGATTAGATTGAATGGTCTGTAATGTCCTGGTCTTTCCCTTCCTCACATTTTTAACAAAGGCACTATGTTACCAATCCTCAAGTCCTCTGGCACCTTACGATTGGCTACAGAGGATTTCAAAATTACTATCAGGGTGCCGACTAACTTCTCCCTTGCCTCACTCAATGGCCTTTAATAGGTGTCATCCTCATCTTTTTTTTTATTTTTAATGTTGCTAAACCCACCATTACCTTGTCAACCTCAATGTTCATTTCTTCTAATATTTCACCACCGTCCACTCTGATTCTCCTTGGACTGCATACAGATTACCTTTATGGTGTCCAATGGGCCCTGTGTTTTTTCTCATTATTCTCTTGTTCTAGAGTCATAGAGTTATACAGTCACCGAGTCATAGAATCCTACAGTACGGAGACAGGCCCTTTGGTTCAATCAGGTCCATGCCCATCAAAATGCCCATCAACGCTAATCCCATTTCCCTCTATTTGGCCCAAACCCTTCTAAACCTTGCCTATCCCTGTATTTGTCCAAATGCCTTTTAAATTTTGTTAATGTACCCAGCTCAACACTTCTGCTGGCAGCTCATTCCATACGCATTCCACCCTCTGTGTAAAAATGTTGCCCCTCAGGTTCTCTTTATTCTATCCCCTGTCACCTCAAACTGATGCCCTCCAGCCCTTTATTCCCCAATCCTGGGAAAACTACTGAGTGCTTTCATCCTCTCGATGCCTCTCATGATCTTATACATTTTTAATAGCTCCCTCCTCAGTCTCCTACGCTCTATAGAAAAGATATCCTGGCTTGCTCAAACTCTCTCTTTGACTCAGACCATTGAGTCCTAGCAACATCCTTATAAATTTCTTCTGCACTCTTTCCAGTTTAATAACCTCCTTTCTATGGCAAGGTGACCAAAACTAAACACAATGCTCCAAATGCAGCCTCACAAATGTCCTGTGTAACTACAACATGACTTTACAACTTCCATACTCAATGCACTGACTGATGAAGGCCAGTGTGCCAAAAGCTTCCTTCACTGCCCTGTCTTTTGTGACTCCACTTTCAGAGAACCGTGCACCTGAACTCCAACGTCCCTCTGTTCCACGACACTCCTTAAGGCCCTACCATTCACCATGAAACTCCTGTATTGCTTTGACTTTCCAAAATGCAAGACCTCACATTTATATTAAACTCTATTTGCTATTTTTTGGCCCACTTCTCCAGCTGATCAAAGTCCAGCTGCAATTTCTGATAACCTTCCTCATTATCCATAATACCTCATGCTTTTCATCTACGAACTTACTCATCTTGCCTTACATATTCCCGTCCATTGATATAGATAATGTAACATCATTCTCTTATTCTTTGTGTAATTGCATAATTTATTCTATTTGTCAATGCTTTCTTATACATTCCCTTAGCTTTTCTAATTTCTTTTTTAAAGTTCCCCTGCACTTATTATATTTTTCCGTGGATTCTGTCATTTAGAAACCTTGGTATCTGATAAAAGCATTTCTTTTCTTCATAATTTTCACTTTGAAGACTTTTGTCATCCAGGGCTCTCTGATCTTGATCCGACTCATAGCTTTTATGGGAAGATATTTGCTCTTTACTCTCACTATTTCTTCTTTGAATGTCTTCCACTGCTTTGACAGTTTTATCTATAAGTACATGCTCCCAGTCCACTTTGGTTGAATTTGTAAAATTCGCCTTTCCTCAGTTTAGAAGTTGTATTTCCAGGCCATCACTGACCTTTCTCATGGCTATCCTAAATCTAACCATTATGGTCAGTATCTCCAAAATGGTCTCCTAGTGATACATCTTCCACTTGCTTTGGAACATTTCCAAATATTGCGTTCAGAGTTGTTCTCTTTTGTTGGGCTTTATCCACTCAACCTAAGAAAGTTCACCTGATGTAAATTAAGAATTTTTCTCTTACACTAACTTGTATGCAAATTATTCCAGTTGATATTTGTGTTGTTAAAATTTCTCACTCATACTGCCTTATTATACTCTTCCCTGAAATTTGATTACACATTTAAACCTCTATCTCTGACTTTTTGGGGGCCTATAATACAGACCAACAATGTGTTTGCCCATTTTGTAGTTTTTTATTTCTAACTGTATGTTCTCATTTGATGATCCTTCCAAGTTTTCATCTGTCCTCACTGTTTTATTTTATTCCTTAATTAATATCGTGAACTGCCCTTCTCTTCCACCTCTCACTCTATCTCTTCTGAATATCTTATAACTTGGAATGTTAAGCTGTCATTGCTGCCTATCATTCAGCCATGTCTCAGTTATAATTATGTTCTCATATTGTTGGATGCCTACCTGTGCCTCAGCTCACTTGTCTCATTCCACAGGCTCTTTACCTTTTGGTATATTCAAATTGGACTTGCCGAACTCATAAGTTTCCAACTTATGCTTCCTTTGCCTTCGAGACTCAAACACGTTTTAAATTCTAACTCCATCTTAACTTTTCTCCTCTTTGAACTACTGATCAGGATCCCATGCCCCTGACAATCCAGTTTAAATCTGCCCGAATAGTATTAGCAATCCTCCCAGCACAGATGTTGGTCCCATTTCTAGCATTTACCAGTTAGACCACAGCCGAAATATTGCAAACAGTTTTGAACTAGATCACATTGAATGAATGGCAAAGTAGACTTGATGGCTAAATATCTTATTTCGACTCTAAGATCTTATGATCTTATGGTGTCTTTCCTTTCTTGACGTGAATTGTCCAGACCTGAATCTATTACAGTCTGTTTTGCGATAACATGGCAATTGCATTCTCGTGCAACCGTGTGTTATAGAAAATCGTGAATAGAAGTAACGGGCCTATGGGAAAAACTGGGTTGGGGTGAACCACCAAAAATATCAGTAAAAATCAAATCAAAAATAGTTGTTAGCCTAACACAAATGAAAGCTGAAAATGTGTGGCTGGAAAAGCGTAACAGGTTAGGCAGCATCCAAGGAGCAGGAGAATCGATGTTTCGGGCATGAGCCCTTCTTCAAGAATGAGGAAAGTGTACCAAGCAGGCTAAGATAAAAGGTAGGGAGGAGGAACTTGGGGGAGGGGCGTTGGAAATGCGATAGGTGGAAGGAGGTTAAGGTGAGGGTGATAAGGTGAGGGTGATAGGCCGGAGTGGGGGTGGGGGCGGAGAGGTCAGGAAGAAGATTGCAGGTTAGGAAGG